>NC_057766.1:36784410-37086759 GCF_010389155.1 Erigeron canadensis
AGTAAGTGATATCAAACACGGAGTTCATAACCAGCTCAAACACGTACTGAAAACTGAAAAAAACGTAAAAGGAATGAGAAAAAGGATCAACAAAATGCATCTTGAAGGTCTCAACAATGCAATCAATTCCACCACAATTGTTGCAGTTTTGATTGCAACGGTTACTTTTGCCGCCCTTTTTCAATTACCCGGTCTATATGTTGATAACCCACAAAAAATACCAATAGGGTTTTCTTTAGGAGAAGCAAACATAGCTTCAAAACCAGAATTCATCGTTTTCTTGATCTCTGACTCTTTAGCACTCTTTATATCACTTGCATTGGTGGTAGTTCAAATGTCTATCGTGGTAGTGGAGAAAAGAGCAAAGAAACAGGTGATGCAATATATCAATAAGTTAATGTGGTTAGCCTGTGTGTTTGTTTCAGTTGCGTTTCTTGCGCTGTCTTTTGTTGTTGTCGGAAGTGACAAATGGTTGGCGGTTGGGGTCACAGTTATTGGGTCAATGACATTGGCGTCAACGTTAGGGACAATGTGTTATTGGGTTATTAGGCATAGAATTGAATCTAGTAACATAAGGAGCCGCAGACTTGAAAGGAGTAGCAAATCGCTCTCTGGGTCGGTGTCACCGCCCACAGACTCTGAAACTGATGATTGCAAGAGAGTGTATGCTATTTGATCATTATCATAATAATGTTGTATGCTCTACCTCTTTTTTCAACTAAGAAGTTGTCTTCTTTTTTTTCCTCTGTATTTTTGTTGGTACTTGACTACTTGTGTTAAGCAGGTAGTCAGGTACCATTATGTAAATATTTCCAAGGATTAATAAAGTAGATTAAAATTGCTCTACATGTTTGAATCTCTTTTGTTGTCTTTGACTAGTTGATGCAATTCTAGGTGGACTCATTTTTGAAGAAAATTTTGTTAAGCTTCTCATGGACAGATGGCCAAAGTGGTGGGAAAATATACACGATTCCTCTATTTTTGTAGTATAAAGTTCAATTTTTTTTTCCTACTCTTTAAGAGATACATATCTTTTTATTTAGTTGTAATCTAACTTTAAATGCAAAGAGTAAAAATCGCCTAGAGAGGCCGTTGAAAACAAAATGGATAACGAGGATTTATTTTTCTGTGTATGAATATCTTTTCTTTAAAAATCATTGTCGTTTGTAGGCACAATGGCACATTTTCTGTTTCTTTTGGAAAGGAGATCGACTTCATTTGTCTGCAGTCTGCACATATCCTAATATCAGGAAGCGTATGGTTATATGAGTTCGGTTCGATATTTGAGAGAACAAAGGAAGTCAGAAAGACCCTCAAGCCTGGAGGTTGGACCTAACTAGATGGTTCATGGGTATGACTCACGGCTAGCTTATTCGTGATTGGACGGATGCCGTGTTTGGATATAACTATATTAGTGCTTTAAGGTTTAAAGCAACAGCAGATGGTTTGGCAACATTGCTTAAAGCAACATTGGCCACTTTAAAGATTAAAATCACCTACATGGGTCCTTTCTATGCTTAAATCTACACTCACAATCTTTAGTTTAATTTTTAACTTATAAGTAAAGGTTTGTTAGTTGATGTAATGATGTTGACTCTGCATAAAGAATTTTTTTAAAAATCTGTCAAGCAGATAGCTTTGACCTTTTTAATAATGAAGAATACCCTGAATCATTAACTTGATATACAAGATCTTTCACCATCTTCTTTTTTAGTAGTAACTTTGGTAAAGTGACATTTCATAAGACTAACTGTACATTTTATAATTCTTGAATTCAGAGAAGAAATATTATCCTGCAATAAAAGTAGTACTAGATTTGAGAATTTTACTACTGAACAGGGGTAATAAGTAAAAAGAATTTAAAAGTTAGCAGATTCCTCACTTTCATGCACTGTACAGTACAAGATATCTAAATGGGCTGTGGTCTAAAGGCCAAAAAGGCTTGACTTTAAATGTGCTTGATGTGTAATAAAATAGTACATGGTAGTAAAATGCTAAAAGTGACCTACTTTAAAATCTACTTATATATGCCTATATAAATTTCCTTTTGTTACTGTTAGTTTAATTAAATTTACATGGGTAAAAGGATTAAATGGTTATTTGTTAAGGTTAACTCTTATTTACACGGCTTAACTAAAGTATTTTTAGGTTTTTGTATTATGGTTATCCAAAAAAGTGAGTCTTTTTGACTTATATTTACTCGGCTTAATCAAGGTATATTTGTGGTCCGATTCTCTGGTCATTCCCTAGATGTTACCTAATTAATCTCATTCAGGATTCTTACCACTAAACCAAGACACTGAAAAAACTTACAGCAATTTTCATAAAATATTAAAAGAGGTGTTAGATATTTAAGAGTCGAAATTAATTTATGCCAGAAACCAAAATCTTAAAAGTATGTCAAAGGCATTTTTCTTTATCACTCTTCTGACCTCTTTTTCTTTCTCTTTTTTTAGCAGAATATTTTTCTATTACTTTCTGGTCCTCTCTCCACTTCTATTTAGTGTATAAAAAGATTGATAATTTCACTTTTCTAAGCTCTTTTAGAGTAAGAAAAGTTATTTATGCCTGAAAAACTTAAAAAGAGAAAACAACATATATAACTAAAGCTGGATTGTGATGAAAGGGAAGTAGACAAGTAGTGTATGATGATTAGTAACACAATTAAAGCAAAGAGTTTGAGGTGGACTGGTGCAATGCTAACACATAAAAGGTAAAAAAGTTGATAACTTTAATGTGCAAGTATTTGTGGGGTCTCTTTTTTTCTTGTTGCATGGCACAGATATAAATTTCTTACATGTGATCTTAAGTTGGATTCATATCTGTTTTTGTGTTAAAGATGCCTTTTATAATTTCCTGCACTTGTAGTTACATATACAGAAAAAGGGCAGAAATCCAATTACGTGAACTTGATGTTCAATTTCGTTTTTTACATTTTTACTTTTGTAACTTTTTTGTGGCCAAGGACCAACAAGAAGAGTTTACATGTGACTTGGTATACACATTGGTAACTTATCAAATCACTGTAAAGGTCTTTCAATTATGAGAAAGCAAAACTTCAAATATATGTTCTCAATTTTGGTGTGTGTGAGTGACAATGACAATATGCAAAATGTGACTTAAAAACTTACTAATAATGGTCAAATTACAGCTTATAGGACATCTTGAAATGAAAAATTTGTCATTTACAGGGGTAGGAAGGTTTACTTTTCAAATTCAAATTTGGCACTCATTTTTAAATGTTTTCTGTATGGTTTTATACGTTTACATATATATATTTGTCAATTTTGTCGACACGAGTAGCTTGTACAATACAAAGGAATATCGAACCACAATAAACTAACAAAATATTTAAAATGTGAAATAAGTCGAACAACATCAATTGTGTCGACTAAAATTTTAATGATCTAGTAGTTCCAAGAGACGAGTAAATCAATGGATATCAATGTGATCTACCGATAGAGAAATGTGTGATGATAAAATTTTTCATTTGTTTTTGCAAGTAGACAATATAGTGCTCATTGAGGATTTGAAAGTAATGTATCCTGAGTATAAGAACAAATAATGAGATAGTTTTGGACATATGCCTCATAAATTCAAAAAGCAAAGGCTGGAACACCATATGATTATATGACAATATTATCATATAATACGACAATATGATAATATTTTCATAAAACAAATGAAACAAAAATTGAAAGCAAAAAATAAATAAAATAGTTTCTTGAAAAGGATTATTATTACAAGGTACACTTTGGAATTAAAACAGGTTTTGTTGAATTAAAAACCTGTTGTGATTTTTTACAATGATCAATGGCTGCTTCAATAGAACCATCAAGCTCTGAACTAGCATTGCTATTCCTCTTTAAGATATGTGACTCAAAAAGCCCATTAGAATAATTAAATGAAGATGATGAAGATGAAGATGATGATGATGATGATGATGATGATGAAGTTGATGTTGAATTTGAATTTGATGTTGATGAACATTTTCTCTTAATTGCACCTGAAAAAGACTTCCTATGGCTACAATTAGTATCAAAAACATCCTCATTGCTTTGTTCTTCAATGCCCTTTAGTACATTTGCCAATGTTGGATATCTTCCTGTTTGGACTTGTCCATAACCACTTTTTTTGGTCACTTTTAAGTACTTTTTCAAGAAATTGTTTTCACAATAATCT
Organism: Erigeron canadensis; assembly: GCF_010389155.1. Lineage (NCBI taxonomy): Eukaryota > Viridiplantae > Streptophyta > Magnoliopsida > Asterales > Asteraceae > Erigeron > Erigeron canadensis. Next base: position 36,788,593 of record NC_057766.1, read on the forward strand.
TGCTCAACTTCTTGTTTAGCACATGGGTTACCATCTGTTCCACAAGCAGACTTGTTAAACAAAGATTTGAAATAGCTTCTTGAAGCTTTAAGCTTTTGAGTTATTGAAGATTGTTTGATTAACCTAAGCTTTTTTGACCATGGACCATGGTACTTTTTTGGGTGATCACCAATGAATCCGGTTAATTCGGTTGACCATTCAAAGAAATATTCATCTGGGGTTAATTCAGTACTGACCCTGCATGATTCAGAAGGAGATATGTTGCATGATTGAACCATTGGTGTAGAAAATGTAATGAATTCTTCTTCTTGTTGTTGTTGATGTTCTTGATCTTGTTTGAATTTAGTATTTTGTAAAAGTGATTTAACCATTTGTGCTCTTGGAGGGAGGTGAAGTGGAAGAAGTTTACCTTTGTAAAAAAGCTCATCAGCTGGTGAATTTAAATGTACATTGGATGATGACATTTGGAATTCAAATTCTCTACTTTTTGATGGAATATTTGAATGTGATGAAGAACTTACTTCCATATCTATAAACTCTTCATCTTCATAGTTGCATGATAAAAGATTTGCAGCCATTTGATATTTCTATATCTATATATGTGTGTTTGTGTGTATGTTTGAGGTGTTTGAAGTGAGAATATGAGGTTGTGTTGGAATGCTTATTGGGGTGGGGGTAGGGTGGGTGTCAAGACTTATGAGCATCATTTAAAAAGAAGGTGCCAAGTTAGAAACTTATGAGTAATGAGATATATAATGAAAAAAATGTCAGAATTTTTGTTATTATCAAGTAAAGTTTTCTTGAATGCTTCCAAACAAGAAAGTATGGTAAGAAACAAGAATGGCCCCTTTTACTAGATTGACCAAGCAATGAAAAGATTGTACTTTTTGCTAATCTTGTTGTACACTAGCTACACAAAAGTGGACAAGAGATAAACAAGTCACTCTTTTCATTATGAGAATTTTTATTGGTGTGATGTTATGATGATTCATTACCTTCACAAACAAGAATCAAAACACATGATTTATTTAACATAGAAGAGGGACAAATATAAGGACTTGAAATTATAACATCCCTTCTTGTTTGGACCAAGTATAATTTTCTAATGCACAAGTACACTACTTATTTGTTTACCTCAAGGTTAAAAAGTCATCTTCAATCTGTTTATAGGTGAACAAGGCTACATGCAACCCATCAAGTGTTTGGCAATCAAGGATGCTGCACAATACAAGTTCATGCATATAAATAGCTATAGGCCTATACTTATACATACAAGACATTGCATTTGAATTAGGCCTTTCAAGTATGTCATGTTTTTTTTTATACTGGAAATTTGTCTTTTGCGGTTAAAATATATGGGAGAGAAATTGAAATATAAAAAATAAATGTGTTCATTTTCCCATACACCTTGGTTTTTAGCATATTCATATATTTCTATAGACATGGTCAGGATTGGAAGAGATGGATTAACACTTCATGGGTCTCCACAAATTGACTTGGTCAACATATGGGCTTATTATCTTTTACCTTTCTTTACTTCACTTATTTTCATAAAGATTCGAAAAGCTATGGCAATTTTTTACTTCAATGTATATCTAACAAATGTTAAAATAACAATAATAATAATAATAATAATAATAATAATAATAATAATAATAATAATAACAGAATGTTTTACATCCCTATGAGGGTAAATTTATCAAAAAAAGTATTAAAATTTGTTAGTTTTTAAATTTAAACATTCCACACAAAAAAGACATCCCCTTTCCAGCAACACCTTTTCTTTATGGCTTTATTCACTACGTTCATCCATCAATAAATAGACCATTCCACACAAAGGACACTTTAAAAAAAAAAAAATTTTAAATATGCAAATTGTCTTGATCAAGGCCTCAAATACATTCTTACAATCGATACTCAAATGATGCATATCAATTTTAAATATTGTATCAGCTTTAGTTTTCGAAACGTCTCTAGTTTAAATCTTCATTTTAATATGAAGGTTATATTCAAAGTTCAAACTAGATATTATTGAGTTTTGAGTAGTACCATAAATAAATTTGAGTAGTATTTTCACGATGCTAGGTTGCAATTGCTTTTGGTCCCCCACTTTCCCACTCTACGATTCGAAAGTTGAATCTATATGACTAAATAATAATTAATAATGATAATAATAATAATAAGGGATAACTGCAGAAAATAGAAAACACATTTCAACCAATTCACGAAAATAGCAGTGACATTTAAAAGTTTTGTTTTTTAGAAATGAACTTTCATTTATTACCGGAAATAGCAACATTTGATTATGTGTCATTTTTAATGACGTGTCATTCTTTACAACACATAAAATAGAAAGGACCTTTCAAACAATACAAAAATAGCAATGACCTTTAAAAGTTTACTTTTTAGCAATGAACTTTAATTTATAGTCGGATTACTAGAACACCTTGTCGGTGTTGGATGTGGAGATGGTTTTTTCTTCGATTTCTTCAACTAACTTAGAAATCATCGACAGTTTGTTCGAGTTCGAGAAAACCTCTGGACTTTCGCCATCTGGATCTATCTCATGTGCGGACAAACTCTTCTTAAATGAACCAAATCTGGCCTATGAAACTCTCGTCTCACCTGAACATCCACAGGATCTCTCTCCGACGAAAACAAAGACGTTTTGGCATCTAGTTTTAGAGATTTAAAACTCGAGATAGACGAAGAAGATATAGATCTATGTCTCATTTATGAACTTCATACACAACTTCTCAATGTTTGAAAATGGAAGAGACACAACAAAAATAAATGAAAAGAAGGTGAAATTAGCTTCAGAATATAATGACGAGAAAAAAATACCTTGTCGGAACCAAAACTGAAACGAAGCCATTTTGGGGAGAAATGACATGACTGATAAAAATTAAATAGTAAATAAATAAAATATAATGTCACGTCATTAAAAAATGCCACGTAATCAAAAATGTCCACGTCACCATGTCCAGGTGTCAAATGTTGCTATTTCCGGTAGTAAATGAAAGTTTATTTCTAAATAATAAAACTTTTAAAGGTCACTGCTATTTTCATAAATTGGTCGAAAGGTGCTTTCTATTTTCTGCAGTTATCCCTAATAATAAAAACAAGAAGAATAATACTAATAAAGTTGAAATCAATAGACTGTTAGAGCATAATGTAAGAAAACATCACTCCATGCATAATGCCTAGCTACCACTATAATTTTAAGAACAATAGTCCAAAAGTATGCATAATTTATGCAACTTTTGTTTCCATGTCGATGTAATATTGTAATCTCTCTCTTTCTCCCTCCTTTTACTCATTTTTTTAGCATCTAGGAGTGGTGTTAAAAGAAGTAGCATTGGGTGATTAAATGCTAGCAGTGATCTATTGAGTCATAATTTATTGGTAAATAATGCGCAACATATTCGTTAAAAATGAAAAGGTTAGAACGCCTTTTGTACCATTTAGATAGAAATTGAAAGCAGCCTTTTTACTTATGTAGAGGTAAGGTCTGACTACATCTTAACTTCCTCATACACTGTCAAGATATTTGGGCTCAAAACCTGTGGAAAACAGCACTGAACAGTTTCTTTCTTTCTTCGTATTCGTTAATAATGAAAATTATAGCATGTATAATAAATTAATATTGAATTGTCTCAATGTAAATGCTTTGTGAGGCCATTATAAAGGACTTTGCGAAGAGAACCAAAGGACCACGGGGACAGGATTTTTGTAAAGTTCAATTTTATTTTTATTTTTTTGGAAGAAAATGATATTAATTGAACATTGTCCAAAGTCCAAACTTTCATAGGTTTAAAACTTGTTTAAGATATACTAAAGAATTATTATTGACAAAGTTAGAGTTAATATATAGGAGCTATTGGGCCAGATCTTGAGTCCATACTTTCATGTTTACAAAGTGGAAACCTTTTGCTGCAAACCCTGCCTAGTTTCTACAGAGGTCAGACTCTTTTCTTAACCCACAGCACATGCCATCCATCTGACAAAACTTCAAACAATTGAATTCAAAGACAAAATTTTGTTAAAAATAGTAGCACCTAACTCCAAAGTCCTTTACTAATTCTGGATAATATTACTGTAATTTGTTTTATGTTGTAGAAACGATATAAATTTGAGTTAGTGATTCTGTCATTTGACACATTTTCTGTCTGTGTTTTTTTTTATAGATAAATATATGTGGCCTGGTTTTTGTTATATGGATGTTAAAGAGAACACGAAATAACCGCAATCTACTATTGCCAGTGATTGTCGATTCTAAAGAAAACGAAAGAATGAAAAATGTGACAATTTACTCTTAAGAATACAGAGGAGAATACATTAGAAAGTAGTTAGGGAATGTTTCAGAATCGTGATAACTTAATTTCATCAAGTAAAGATAATATATGACTATAACATGCATATATCAATATCAATACAGTTACAAATGATAGATTCAAGCCTCTATATACAAATGTACAAAATATAACATATCTATGTGATTTTCAAAGCTTTGCCTTCACTATTTAGTGTTGAAAATACAATAATATATAAGATGCTAATACCATTGAATGGAACAGGCCAGAATGCTCATGTATCAGATATTTTAAACTAACCAGGGCTCATGATTTTTATGCTGTTCATCATATTCTAACCCGAATTTGCTGTTTCCTCATCAGTGTCTGCTAACTTTTCTCCCTCACCTGTGGAACTCAGTGATGAATATTCAATGTCACTAGTAGAAGGCACAAGCGTTTTCTCGTGTTCATATTCTGCTATATCAGGGTTCACTACTTTTTTAGAGACTACTTCTGTAGAAAGTTCCAGAAACTTCTTGTCCTCACTTGTAGAAGGTTGAGAAATACTACTTTCTTGGCTTTCTGTTGTTTCTATTTTTGCGTCATGTTTCATTATTAACGGTTCCCTACTTTCTTTCTCAATATCTATAGTTTTAGTCTCATTGTCTTCTACCGGCGTTGTTTTTTCAATCTGCTGTTTTGATGGAGAGTTCTCCGGACTCCCACCTAAAGGTATATATGGTCGTATATTTGGAGCTCGGGGTACCAGTTTCTGTGTAAGAATTGATTTTAAATCCACAGCCAGCACAAGTTTGGAAGTTGGAGGTGCACCTTTTCCAGGGTATTCCTTAGATGACATATTTTCTCCCTCAGCTGACTTTTCATACCTCAAAGGTGGTCTTGGTAAAGCTTCAAAATCTACTTTGAATTTTTCGATAGCATCACACATCTCATTAACCGGTTCAATACCTTTCCTGGCATCAGCAGTGAAGCCATGATAAAAAATCGTTTTTCTAATTAATAGCTTTAGATAGATAGTATTGGAAAGCAAGGAGTGAAGTATATATGTTACCTAGAAACATTATCAAATGTGTGGTAAAATAGTTCTTTAACACTGTCCGCCGCATCAAAGATTGTAAGCACCTGCGCAGTTCAAATATTCAGTGACTAACCAATTGTTGATCCCATCGTACCCAAAAGCAAGAGAAAAAAAGAGGCATGCTTCGACTTTTGAGAAAATTGATAACTACATTTCACTCTAAAATAAGCGCTACAAAGGGAGAGAAAGGGCAAACACGTATACAGTCTTTACCAAATTGCATTCGATAAGCACTTTAAAATTTCAAAAAACACAAGCTTAATGCTTTTTTGGACAGGGAACATATGATATTAAGACTGGCTATATGAAGGTGTAAACATACCTTCGTTTCTGCAGCCAGATATGCCTCCTCAAGAGCTTTTCTTTGCTCAATATCTTGCAAAAATTCTTCATCGGGGTCAATTGCTTTCTCATACCTATCATAAGCCAAATGTGTAACAATTTAAATTTTATGACAAACAATTCAATATATCACGTTGTCTCGTAGCAAAGTCAATTTCTCCAACATGTAGCCTAGTTGGTGTTTAAGATGGGTATAGCGTAAACATTTTCATTCCCTTGGCAAAAACTGATTCATCAGTTGGTGTGGGTTGCCAGGTGAGCTTGAATTACCTCTCAAGTGATGGTCCTGGGGTGGTCTGAGATGGGCTGGTTGGGGTTGCCTGAAAATCAACCTTATAAGCTATGAATGATCAACAAATTACAGTATACCTTTTCAAGTTCTTCATATGTTTCTTCACATTGAGGATGGCAGGTTCCAATGCATCCTTATAATAAGACCGAAATATATGAAACCAGTAAGATGCAGTGACATTATCAATTCAGGTAAACCTGAAATAAATGGTCATTGGCCACTGTTATACTTTTTTTTGGGTAAAAGGTTTAACTACCTTGTATGCAGATAAAAGACTCCTAGCAACATTAACGATGTATTCCTCAAGCGTCTCCAACTCATCGCTTTAGCATGTCAAAATGAAGAAACAAAAAAAGGAGATTTATCAAAGGTATACATTTTGAAGAGAAATTTATTAAAAACTTGCAAAAAAACCCAACAAGCTAGGCTCTTACAGAGTACATACTTAACATTCTTTTCCTTTTTCTCCGTAATAGAGGATTGGACAGCCCAGGTAGCTTCCAGAAAATCAACACAGGCACTACAAGTATCTGCTTCTGCTCTATACGACACAATTGCTTTTGAGAGTTCGTCATCCTAGATAGCAGCATTTAAATTAGGGCCCATATGGGACAGGCGCTAAATCATCAAATCAAGGTATAATATGCCATGAGACTATCCTGACTGTATTGGACCTGAGAGATTCCAACCTTTGACTTGAAGTCTACAAGGAGCTGGTTATTAGCATCATCAAATTGTTCTCTTTCTTCCCTTGCATTTTGAAGACGGGCATTTGCAGCAGTCAATGAGCTTTTTACCTAAACATGCAATGTTAAGATCTTCGGTTCACAAGCTAAAACTTGCAAGTGTAGTAGAAAGGGCAGGTCAACATTATTTTTCACCTAGAATAGCAACAACAATACCCAGCCTGCCATGGGGGGGTTATGGTTGTCACATAGAATAGCGTTTTAATACATTTCCAAGTAACTTTATACCAGTAACCCAAGTACATATTGAAGTATAACATGAAATTGTAGACTTTAGTCAACAGCCAATTCAATACAATGCATTTTTCCTTGTAGATTAGCCAGTGTTGCAACATAAAGGTTGATTAACTTATGACAGATAATATCACATTAGACTAATAACATTGCAAGAGAGAAGGCACCTGCTGCAACTCAGCTTCAAGTTCATCTCTCTGCTTTTCAAGCACACTAATTTCGGCTGCTAAATCCTGAAAAATGTTCACAGTTCAGCCTTCTTAAGGTGTCTCATAATATCAGAGATTTCAAACTCATATAGAGACACAAAAAGTATTACTTTCAAAAGCAAGAATCACCACATTCATAGCCATCATTACAACATACCTTCTCAATCTGGCTTACTTCACTAGTTTTGGCTACACGAAAATGAAGGGCTTCTTCTTTCTGCTGTCTGAAAACACAATCAAAGCAGATGTATTTACAGGTGTAAAGACACACTGAAACCAAACCCAAAGAAACTTTTATAGATGAGATACATGACACACATAACTAAATACAAAGAGAAAGGAAATGATATAAACAGTTACCTATGATCTGATATGCGCTTTTCGGTTTTAGATGCTGAGCTAAGAAGGGATTCCGATAGAACTTTTAATTTATCAACCTAAATAATTATCGTAACTTCTTAGATGCCCAATGCAAACACCCATTGCCATTCATAGTGGTTTGTTATACGTGCCATGGAAATTTAGAGAGAAGACAAAGTCAACACTAACCTTATGAGAGTGGGCCTCTGCTGTATCCCCAGTGTTCAACAATCTCTTCATAAGTAAAAGTGACTCCAGCCTACAGCAAAGTCGAATTGGGGAAACAGATTCTTTTATAACCTGCAGCGAGAAATGTCAGTTTCAAATAAATAAAACCGAAATCACTATCTACTATGTAAGAGCGCAATAGTTGATGACCATTTTTCAAAAATCATTTGGCTCTAAGAAAGCTACTACTTTTTAAACAATAATAACAGTCTTACCTCCAATGTCGCATTGTTTGTTGCATCCAAAGAACTTCCATCGCTCTCGATAAGAAGTTCCTGACTTTCAAATCTTTTCAAGTTTTGATGAACTTCTGAGACTTCAGAATCTATTCTGGGGGTGGATCATGAAACAGGAAAATGGAATTACACAATCAGCAGTTGTGCAAATGTAGTTATATGAATACAATTCACTGGAGATAAGTTTTGACTTGTTCAGATAAAGACTTTGTTGATAATGCTTTATAAGTTAGATTTATTTATGTATGTATCATTTAAATCCGAACCACTAGGAGGCTCATCTCTTACCAACCTCAATATGTCACAATTTACTTTCAGCCCAGCAATTGCACTTTGTACAAAATCAAGTAATTCGCTCTTCTTTGCCTGGGACAAGAAAATTTTGGTAGCATCAATACATTGTTGCATATATATATTATAGATTTCTAAAACTGAAAGGCGTTATAAAATTTACCAGCACTTCATCATCATACACTGAGAAAGCTTTTGACAAATCTAGAATCCTTTTTACAATTACTTCATGGACTTCCTTATCTCCTGTGAGGCACAATCTACATCCAGAAAAAAAGAGTCAAATATAGCACAAAATTTTGATTGATATTTATTTTGCGCTATTCTTATGCTTTCCAAATAAACTTTATGTGATTCTTCAGAAGAACTTGTGCAATAGCATTTTTGTTTCTAAACAAGTGCTTACAGAATACTGCTCAAAACAGTTGAATCAGAGAAGCAAGAAATCTCACCCAAACAGCTCTTTTAGTAGAAAAACTTCTTCCTCGTTTGGTGCTCCAAGAATCTGATTCAGACAAAAGAGTGAACCTGCGGTTAAACTCCATGAATCAGCAAAGAAAATAAACTAATGTGGTACTCAAAAGGGCATCAAGAACTAGAAAATAACATAAAATAAATTTCACACAAAGATGATAATTTTACGGATGACTGTTGGAAGCAACAAAATATTTCTCGATTTCGTATATATGCATCTGTATTTGTTTTTGTGAGAAGCATGATCAACTTAACTGCTGATTAAATTTCTAAAATCAAAGCTACCCCTTAAATATTGTAAAAGTGGAATGTTGGTCTCTGTAAATTTAGAAACCCATTAGTTAGGCGAGGCAGAGAAAATAAATAACTGTGTTCGATAGTTCTAAAAATTCGACTATTTAGGTTAGTTACATGGCTTTAGTTTTTAGTATGTGTATTGTGACATGGAAAATGCAGAAGATAAGTTGTAAATACTAATGACTGCAAATTAATGCAAACAACTCCCTTTGATGTTTTAGAACAGACTTTATCTATGACAAGTAAAGATGTCCCCAATCTTAATACCATCATGGCCTAAATAAGTTTGAAAGATACCATCACAACCAACCATTCTTTTTATCACTAAGTGATGCGAAGTATTAATTAATATTAAGTACTCAGTCTAAAGAAGCCTTTTTTTCAGGATTACTTACCGTAGACATTGTTATGCCTTCAAGAGCCTGACTGTGAAGAAAAACATCGCGGAAATTCACTGGTGATACACCAAGATCTTGATCATAATATAGTACCTGTAAATTGAGAAGATAAATGATGAATAAATAAGCATTTATATTACATGATTCACTTGTAAAAAACTCGATCAAAAATAGTAATGGGGAAAAGCCATTAATGTAGTCCTCTATGTTATTGTAAGAACCTAATAATACCAGGCTAGCTATATTCATATCCAAACGAGTAACATTTACCTCTTTCTGGATCATGAAACAGAACACAACACGAACACAACAAGAATGCAGAGACTTGTAACATAAATGTACTCATGTAACTCCTCTAATAAAAGATAGATTAATTTTCCTACTAGCAATACAGTTAGGTGCAAATGAACAGGATAGAGTTTTCACTGTGAGCGGATCGATGCAACTAGTGCATACCAACTAATGCAGGGATATATGATTTAGATAAACTAGCTGAAATGAACACAGTCTTAGCAGATAGAGCAACATAAAAATGGCGGAATAAACATAAAACAGGTCTGTATAATGACACTTACAACATCCGGAACATCATACTTGACACTTGATGTATTAGGTTCCTCCGATATTTTCTCATCATTCACAGCCGAACCTGCATCCAGTCTTTCAATTTCTTTTAAACAAACTATCCATCTTCTTAGCAACTGAGCTCTTTTTTCCCCTTGAAAACAAATAGAAGCTTCTTCAAGCCTTCTAATTGCCTCCTTATAGCTTCTCATGTTCTGAGCTGCCTGTAATTTTGCAGCATAAAGACAGTATTATACCTTATGTCATTAACACAGTAACTAAGAAGAGCTTCAGAACAACTGATTGGCCTGTTTGGGTAAAGACCATGTAAGCAGATGTACAACCGGACAGCCAATGTGACCTTATAAACTGTTCAAAATTCCTCTGATTTGCATTGCAAAATAATAAAGTTCAGCATTATACGCAATTGATTTGTTAAGTTCTTAAGGAAATTAAGAGGCAAGTTAGCACATTGAGATTACATATAGATATATGAGCAAAAATTCAACAACATTTACATATACCTAAGATACTGAATCTCAAGATAAAATTTTTTGCATTTTAAGATCATCGCCCTACCGTTTAACTTTTGACCAATCCGCGCCTGTTTTATAGGAACTTTTGAAGTTTTATAGCAATTCTTTGAAATTCCTTATTTCTTATCTACGTATTGCTTAAGCAAATGAATAAGTACTTGTTTGTCTTTTATAGCAGAAAAATGCTTATAGATAAGCAATTCCACACATCCATTTGATAAAGACAAACATATCAACTCTATAATTTTTTCAAGGTTAACAAAATTTAAAACAAAATACACAAATAGGAATGTGATTGCAACCGCCAACATTTGAACCAGGTACAATATAGCAAGACATGCATAATGCATTTTATATACTCCCTCCGTCCCATTTTAAGTGTCCTATTTTGACTTTTAAAGTCTTTTTCTTTTAAGTGTGACCGCAAATATTTTTGTATGTATTTTATAATAGTTGATGAAATTTATATTAATGAAAAATACATTAAAAAACCAATCTATTCATATATTTTATATAAAATGTTATATAACACAACAAAAAATAATTACGGTCAAAGTAAAAAACTTTACAAGTATATCATATATGTAAGAAGGAATAAAAACAATATATAGAGAGAGAGAGTTTACGACCGATCATACAATAATAAAATGTACGTACGTACCCTGTTGGGTCCGGGATTGCGGACAACATTATAACCGGTATGCGATCGAACAGCATCTCCAAAACTGGACCTTCCTCGTACTTCTTCAGCAGCTTTGTTCATCGCCGATCTTATCCATGCCATTGTTGTTAAACTGTACGTACGGCCTCAATCCATTTCAATATAATTTGAATGAGAAAATTAGAAAATACAACAATTTGTAAAACGTGCTTGTTGAGAAACAAATTGAAATAAAATTTCTTTTTTCTCCGGGGATGAGATAGTTTTAATTGTTCCCAGAGAATAAGTTTGTTACTTTTGATTTTAATTAGGTGTCGAACGTACGTTTTGTTGAGTACCATTCGTTTCCCTTTTATTTCGCTTTTTGTTTAGTTTTTATACATTTATTTAATCCTGTAAAATTCTAAGAGAGAGTAGTGAATAAAAATCATGTATTGTCCATTAATAATTTATAATTAGTTTTCTTTTTAATTTTGAGGGTTTAAGCATATGTAATTGAAAATTAGCCATTAAAATTTAAGTAGAACTAGAAAGTCCCAAAGAAAAATAGGCCAACAAACAAACTAAAAGGGCTGTTTGGGGAAGGAGTTTCAAACCGTTACAAAATTCCCGCGTGTTTGAAAACCCACCGCCGTAGCCAACATCCGCCACCACCAGAAAATTTTCAAAATGACAAAATCAATTCCATTATCTTTCGCCCTTTTCTTCACAATCTCTTTTTTCACACAACCGGTTACAGCCGAGATCAAATCCTTAAAGATCGATCAAGACAATCGTCCGATGATCCTTTTCGAACAATTTGGATTCACCCACAAAGGATTTGCTTCCGTATCAATCTCATCCGTCTCCGTCACAGCCGGTTTATCAAAACCCGACCCGTCACATCTCGGTTTTTTCCTTCTTTCTCAAGGCTCAATAAATCAAGTTATTATGGAACTTGAACAAAAGCCTAATTCGTGTATTATAGATTCAAAATTTATCTCTCTTTTGTTCACCTTCAAAGATCTTTCTCCACCCCATCATTCATCTCATAATAAATTCTACGCTGTTGGTTATCCCGGAGAGTACTCGTTGTTTTTCGCTAATTGTAACCCCGGATCACTTGTTTCAATGGATGTCCGTACCGAGCTTTATAATAGCGATGATGGAAAACATAAGGATTACTTATCCGCGGGTCTAACCATGCTCCCCGCGTTTTACTTTATTTTTTCGATTATATATGTATGTTTCTTGGGGTTTTGGATCGTTGAATGCTGTAAAAGCAAGTTATCTATTCACCGGATTCATTTCCTTATGGCGGTGTTGCTTCTTGCAAAGGCGCTTAATTTGATTTGTGCGGCTGAGGACAAACATTACATTAAGGTTACAGGTAATGGTCAACTAAATTGAGAACGACAAAGTATTACATACACACCTATCCATAATTTATGTCGGGAGGTGTAGTACTGTATACGTTGTCTTGATTGGGTCCATAGTTTCTGCATCTGATGACATGACTTGAACCCCTAACATTTACACTAGGCCAAATTGCCTATTGGTTTTAGTAATTTTATTTTAATTTAGATAATTAGTTATATATGATCGACGTGTTTGGTGAAGAAATTTATAGCACTTTCGCAACTGGTTACAGGTACGCCTCATGGATGGGATGTGTTGTTCTACACGTTTCAGTTCTTGAAGGCGGTGCTATTGTTCACCGTTATTGTTTTGATTGGTACGGGATGGTCATTTTTGAAACCATTTTTGCAAGAAAAGGAGAAAAGGATTTTGATGATTGTGATTCCACTTCAAGTTCTGGCAAATATAGCTTCTATAGTGATTGGAGAAAATGGTCCTTACATTAAGAGTTGGATAACTTGGAACCAAGTGTTTTTGTTAGTAGATCTTATATGTTGTTGCACCATTCTTTTCCCTATAGTGTGGTCGATTCGTTCATTAAAAGAAACGTCTAAAACAGATGGGAAAGCTGCTAGGAATTTGGCAAAGTTGACTCATTTTAGGCAATTCTATGTTTTGGTTATTGGATACTTGTATTTCTCAAGAATCATTGTTTTTTGTTTGAAAACAATCACGGCTTATAAGTTTCAATGGGTGGCTAATGCGGGAGAGGAAGTAGCGAATCTCGTGTTCTATATGGTGATGTTTCACATGTTTAGGCCAATTGATAATAATGAGTACTTTCTGATTGATGATGAGCAAGAAAATGAAGCCGAGAGATATCTGCAGCAAGAGGAGTTGGAGCTTTGAATTTTTGCCCATAATGCAAGCAAGTTAGCAGAACAATAACGTTATACGATTTCTTTTGTTTTGTGTCATATATAGTTACTAAACTATAGTGTGTTTTTCAAAACTCTTGTACAAATAATTTCTCAATTTGTTCGTGGTGTTTCCAAACAGGATATGTTGGATACAAAGGATTTGCATGTCCCTTGTTATGTTTATTAACATTTTGGATACATGTGATCAATTCACACACTTCGATTATGCAAATATACGTTACAATGTTACATAATCTTTATGTACGTTAATAATCTTACTAAATATAAGGAAGCCAATAAGTCAATAACCTCAAACAAACCAATCATGTATTTAATTAGTAAAAATTTTCTTTTTTTTGAAAGGAGAATTTCGCTTGAAACTTCGTGTCACGATTCGACAGCGGGAGGTCTAACATATGTTTTCTTTCTAAGTGACAATTCTTCAAGAGTTCAAGTTGTATTTAGCTACTCTGTTTGCATTATACTTCTACGAGCATAATACCCGCGCGTTGCAACGAAATTTTGTTTTAGGAGTGACAATTTTTTTTATAGTTGATATGGTACGTAATTCAGTGTTGTCGTGTGTGGAGGAAATTTTAGGAACCATGCATAAATATAATGTAAGGGATTTTTTGAAAAAAAATGCTTAATTTTTTAAGACATTTAAAGAAGTAAAGATATGTAAAATGTGATTTGAAAAGTTTAATGGGAATTTTTTTTTTGTTCGCTTGGACATATGATTTTCGTATTTTTGTAAATTTGACCAATGATGAGATAATGTTGGCTACTGACGGGCTCTCCAAATTATCATAGCTATAGCTAGCACAAAGTCAATAATGGCCCGCGAGAAATACAACACAAACTAATTATAATGTGTCATGTGTGTGCGGATCAATGAATACTGACAAAAAACTATTATATATATGAATAGACTAATTATATATTTGAATAGTTATATCTAGTGCCTTTCATTATGTGGTGTATAATAGAAGCCTAAAAACATACGAAACCACTGGATGTGCCAAAAAAAAATACGAAAAATGAATTAAGTCGGGTCAACAAAACAAAAAAATAAAAAGTTAGAAAACAATAAAAAGTCTGAGCTGCTGTTGGTCTTCGCCTGGACCAACAAAAAAAATTGAAAAAAACATCGGGTGAAGGGGGTAGTCAACATTCAAAATGAAATACTGCACAAATTTTAATGCACGTGGGTCCGGCATTTAAATAAAGTCAAATGAAATAATAGAGGAAAGGGGCGTGATTGGGTGACGATCAAACCAGAAAATGTAACAGTTAAATAGTAAATTAAAATGTACAGTTAGGTTAGAAGATTGAAATATGTTTAATATTGTGTAGGTAATAAGGCTTTGTAATTATGGTTACCAACACACTATGGGTGTGTTTTGTGTTTATTGAATGAATAAAAGTTACCCTTCAAAAAAAATTGAAAATGGACGTGGGGAGAAAAGAGATCGAGCGAGTGTTCATACAGTAGTATTTAAAAACTAATTCCGTGAAAACGGCGAACACCAAACATCATAATCACATATGTTCAACCACTCCAAACTCTTAGCTTGATATACCCGTACTATATTTAATAAGATAATTTGCTATATTATTCTTTATGTAATACGAGTAATTTACATCATTAATATTGATCTCAATTTTTAAAATAATTACAGTACACTATCTTACATCAATTATCTTTACATTAATTACTATGCCAAAACCATCATCGTCCGTCTTCGGCTCGTCCCCATCACCACCACTACCATCATAACCGTCACATCGCATAGATATGCGTCTAATTATCATAATATATTTTGCGATTATTTCCAAATTTATGTGAGTAAATAAACAATAACAATTTATAAGTTGGTATCACAAAATAGCTTTTATGATTGTTATATATTTTGTGAATAATATTACTGCAGATAATTAAGAACCAAAAAAAATTTTTTCTACAAATTATTATTCACATTAAAATGAGAATCTCTTTAAAGTAACATTGAATAAATATATGTTTTGATGAGCATTTAAAATTTATTCTTAGGCGGAGAAACTAATAATGAGCAACCATGTTAGACAGTTTTTTTTTTTTTTTATGACTTTGAATTACATCATGAAAAAAAATCATCCTCAAGAGAACCCTCAGCTTGCCTATATATTTTGATCATATTACATATTGATCACAAGCACAAATGATAATCCATTACATGGAGATCTTCAGCATCTTCCCTTCATGGCTTCTTACAACAATACTAGTTCTCTTCATGTTTTCCATCTTTCGATACGCTCAAAGTTCAACGAAGAACGGTTCATCCGTGTCAGTTCCTAAGCTTCCCCCTAGCCCTCCACAACTTCCCATTATTGGAAACCTGCACCATATATTAGGTAAATTTCGTCATGTAGCCCTTTGGGAACTTTCCAAAAAATATGGCCCCATTATGCAATTTCATATTGGTTCAAAACCTTACCTTGTTATATCTTCCCTGGCCATGGCTAAACAAATCCTAAAAACTCACGATCACATATTTTGCTCGAGGCCATTGTCCCGTGCCACCAAACTACTTACATACAACTATTTGGACGTAGCCTTCTCGCCTCATGACAATCATTGGAGGGAGATGCGTAAGATTTTTGTGTCTGAGCTCCTAGGCCCCAAGAGAGCCAAACTGTTTAAACACGTGTTGGTTTCAGAGACGAAGAGCATGGTTCGTTCTATATCGTTATATTCTTCCACCGATGTTATAAATTTAAACAAATTGTTACTTGCAACAGTAAAAGGAGTGGTGTGCAAGTTAGCATTTGGTGAGAACTATAGACAACAACCAATAAGTGGTCCTTCATGGGAAGAAATGGTTGATGAAACTCAAATAATGCTTGGTGGATCGATTGGTGATTCTTTTCCATGGTTAGGTCGTTCTATAGACCAACTTAGTGGATGGAATGGTAAGCTAGAGAAGTGTTTTTCTAGTATTGATGCTTATATCGAGAGCATCATCGATGATCATCAGAAACAAACCATTGGAGAACTAAGTGATGATAACAAAGATTTTGTTCATACGTTAATCGAGTTATGCTCCAGCCAGAATTCTTCTGGCTATCAGCTGACCAAAAATGACATGAAAGCGCTAATCATGGTAATTAGTTATTTTCTTAGCTTCTTGGTATATTCCAAGCTACGTACTAACTCTTACAGAAAATTTTTAATGTATTGAATTTTATCTCAACCAAAATTGAATTTGTTGTTATTTTCTCCAATCTTTTAAATATTTATCACCACCGGTGCAACTTCAATATTTTGATATCTCCAAAATTTCATTATCTTATATTTTAACATTTAAACAATAATATTATAATTGTTTTTCTTTTATTAACTAGTTATGTATTGATCAATTCATTTGTTTATTATATGTTAAAAAAATAAACTAGTTGAGAAAAATATCTAATGTATATATGTACATTTGAAAAGTAAAAAAACCAAGTTTGATGTATATTATTCATGATGTATTAATAACTAACACAAATCATAATCTTTAGAATGTCATTAGTGGAGGAATTGATACACCAGTGGTGACATTAGTATGGGCCATGTCAGAAATCATTAGAAACACGAGGGTGATGCAAAAATTACAAAGTGAAATTCGAGATCAAATGAAAGGAAGACACAAAGTAGAAGAACTCGATACCACAAAAATGACATACTTGTGTATGGTGGTCAAAGAGGCATTAAGAATGCATCCTGCTGTCCCATTATTAATTCCACATGAAAGCATAAGTCATTGTCAAATTGGCGGTTATGACGTCTTTCCAGGGACGAGTGCTTTGATCAATGCATGGGGGATAGCGAGAGATCCAAGCGTTTGGGGGGAAAATGCAACTGAGTTTTACCCAGAAAGGTTTGAGAATTATGAAGGTGATTTTGAAATGGTCCCTTTTGGAGGGGGTCGGCGAACCTGCCCTGCCATCAACACGGCTCCAGTAATTATGGAGTTTTTGATAGCAAATCTTGTTTGTTGGTTTGATTGGGGAGTTCCTAATGGAGACAATAATGAAGATTTGAACATGGAAGAGGAAGGTACTTTGGTCGTCTATAAAAAGTTGCCACTTTACATTGTCTTGACCAAGAATAATTGGGGAGAATGATTAGCGATCAATCGATTCTTCTTTAAAATAAAATGGTCACGGCTACAATGTTATCAAAGTGATCATCAAGCAAAAGGAGTTCTACTTTTATCTTTTAAAAAATTGCTGAAAATACTTTAGTAGTGCGTAATGTATATAAAAAATAATCACTTTTAATTTATACAAGTAATTGTTTGAATTCAAAGCTGTTAATCTGTGACTAATAAATATACTACCAAGTCAATTTTCAAACATTGTTGATCCATATATAAAAATCTAATTGTGTTTCTAGTTGTTAAAACAGCTTTCAGAATTTTACCTTTTGTATTACATATATATGCTTTGTTGATAATTGTAAATAAAATTCGTTTTTGTATAAACAAATCAAGTTATCTCTATCTCAGAGGTGGCTCAACAGTACTATTGAATTAAGCGATCGCTTTAGGCCCCCAAATTTCTAAGGCCTCCAAATCTTGTATATTAGACTTAGTGTTTGAATTTTGGATTAAGTATCATTATATAATTTGCATTGCAGTAACGCCTTTTTGATTTTTGCATCAACATTTGCATATTTTTTTTTATTACTTGTAGTTCAATAATGAAAGACGATCTACTTTTTTTTTTTTACTTTAGTTTATATAATTATGAACTTGGCCCCCAAAATTTATCTCGTTTGAGGCCTCCAAAAAACTTAAGCTGCCACTGCTCTATTTCTACTCCTTAATAAAGCAAATTCCCCCCTCCCCCTATTAAATATTTCTATCTTTGAAATACCTTATTTGCCCATATTTCTATCTTTGAAATACCTTATTTGCCCACTTTTTTGGTTTTTTTCTTTACATAACTACCTAAAATCCCTAATAAAGCAGACCGTCTTTCCCACTACTGCTGCCGCATTGCGTGGGTACCATGCTCGTACGTATTTTACATGTTTAAGAGGGGTTTTTGATAGGCTTATTTTTATAAATTAAGACATAAATCGCCTATTGCTTATTTGCTTATGCTGATCAAGTATAAGCTTCAAAAGTGTCTGTAGTAGCTTATTTTTACAGTGTTTAGTGTTTTAAAAAAAAAAAAAACCTAAAAAGCATTAGTCAAAACTCGAAACTTTAAAAATATATTTTTTGGGCAAAATTATCCTTGAGCGAGTGAGCGGACAGTTCACATGTTTTTGATACATGAGCCAACAAAGCATACGAGAGAAAATAACCAAACACCCCTTAATTAATCGTAACAAAATACGCGGCTGGATAAGCAGATAAGTACTCGTATAGTTATTTATCACAATGTCGCGAGTGATGTTGGGGGTCATGACTTCTTGTTTCGCCGGTGTTAAATCCGTGACGGAACACCACCCACCACGGCAAACTCAAGTTTCAGTTAAAAACCAACAGAAGAAAACTTCCGGCGGTTTCGGGTCCCGGAAAAAAGAGCCCATTTGGCAGTGCATAAACAACTGTGGCGCGTGTTGTAAATTGGATAAGGGCCCGGCATTTCCATCCCCTGAAGAAATCTTTGATGATGATTCTGATGTTCAAGTAATTATCTTTTGTTTATTTGCATCATTTTTATTTTATTTTATTTATTATCTACAAATAACCATCCAGGAACCCTTTAGATAAGTTGTTTTATTATTATTATTATTGATACAAGTAATATTTGTATATCTTTGTTTGTCTGTTGGTTTTTTTATTAGTTGTACAAAAACACAGAAGCTGTTTATTTTAAGCAATCTCAAATACCCCTAAAAAATGGAGTTCTATTTTATATGTAAAATATTATGGGATGTTTGCGATTAAATATATGCGAGTCACTTTGTTGTATGTACTATTGCTATAATTCATGTAAAGGGGACAATGTTAAGTATAACACAACTTTGTTAACCATGGGCAGAATATATGACATGTGAGTGAATGTGTTATTTTCAGTTATATAGAAATTTGATAGGATCTGATGGGTGGTGCATACATTATGAGAAAAGTACAAGAACTTGCTCCATATATGCTGGTAAACATATTCTACAAAGTGCTTATATGACTATTAATCTATTATCCGTTCTCTTAACTCTTCTTATACATGTTATATATGAGATCTGTCTATAATTTCAGATCGGCCATACTTTTGCCGAGTTGAGCCTGGTGTTTTTGAGAACTTGTATGGGATAGACAAGAAAAAGTTCAACAAGGAAGCTTGCAGGTTAGATGATAATGTTGGAGTTTGTTTGTTTTTGTTTTGATGTTTAAGTGCTTGGTTAGGCTTTCTTTGTTGCTTACTTGCTTTCTGTGGTCACTGAAAATTGAAACGTGAGATTATCTTTGGATAGATTTATCAATGACATGCTTATGGTCTTCCTTGTTCTACTTGCAGTAGCTGCATAGATACAATTAAAGCTATTCATGGATCTCAGTCAGAGGAGTTGGACAAGTTTAAAACTGCTATTAGGAGTTAAGTTAGTATATTGATTTTGACCTGGTTATCTTCAAAGTCGTTAACTGCAATAATTTTAGCGCTAGTGAAAGACGTCTGCTGCTCTTTGACCTGGGAATTGAGGTCTGGAATCTGGATCCGTCTTGGGCACTTTTGTTGGTCACTGACAACCTTATTGTGTTGATTTGTTCTTGACTTTCGGGCGTGCTGATTCAAGTATGGCATATTTCTACCATGACGATTGTAGAGAACAAAGAGCAAACTGTGATATAGGTTACTTGAAACACATGGTTTCAATTCCCGAGAGTGGCTGCTGCCTGCTAGTCAGTGTGATGTTATAGTATCAGACGTCCCTCATTTTTTGGTGGTTTATACTATTATATAGATGATTCAGTCTCTTGGTTATGTTTGTAGTCTCACAAACTCTCTTTACAAAAGAGTAATCTTACTGATTG
This sequence comes from Erigeron canadensis, assembly GCF_010389155.1. Lineage (NCBI taxonomy): Eukaryota > Viridiplantae > Streptophyta > Magnoliopsida > Asterales > Asteraceae > Erigeron > Erigeron canadensis. The sequence continues at coordinate 36,809,123 of NC_057766.1, forward strand.
TCCCATAGTTCCCCTTGTTAACATGAGCATATCTTCTATTTATATTTTGGCCATTTTGTTGAAGCCATTTGGTTGTATGATTAAGCAGAGAGCCAGAGAATTATGATAAATTAATTTATGAAGTTATTTATTTCTTGTTTTTTGTTAATCGTATCAATTATGTTGTTCATCAAGCTTTAACTAAGTTGGCTATCATGAACTATCAATTTGTAAGACTAGGAAAATATCATTGATTCATTTGAACTGGTGTATTTAGTTAAAGGTCTATATGATTGATAAGAATCCAGACCTTATATTTGCAATAAAATATTAAAACATTTTGTGAAACTAAACTCAACAGAAGCGCTTTCCCATGGCATAACATAGTCAAACTCAGAATACAATACATCTTTAATTGATTCAAGGGATACACATTGCTCTGTCATTGCTAATCAGGCTCTAAAATCCTAGTCCAACATCGAATTATCTCTGTTAAAATCCCTCACAAAATATCTTTTTCCGGGTTTTCAAAGAGATGAGCTAAAACAGGAACTAACTATATAGAATGCCTTACATGATTGCCCTCCTAGAAAAGAAACTCCATATATCCCAAAACCAAGCTGTCAACAATGATCTACAAAAGGTTAGAACATGAAATACCTACTTGCTAGATCTCCATTTTCCCGACCACGACCTTAACCCTTCATGTGGGCGGATTGCGCGATTTAGTCGCAGATTTCCCAGACTTTTTATCCGGTTTCTGCCTCTTCTTGATGACTTTTGATGTTAATGCTTTCAAAGGAATTGTGACATCAATAGGTAGAAGCACTTCTTGCAACTCATGCCATTCAAGATCTTCAAAATCCCCATCTTCATAAACAACTCTGTACCAGCCCGATTCTTTGTCAAATTCCATAACTTTCCCCTTATATAACTTCCCCTCAAATAACTTTTGAACCTCTCTACCTTCAAACCAGCCACCCAAAGACTCGTTTATTTTCGAATCTGTGTCATCTTTAGCCTTGGAGACGAGAAGATTACTATCCTCATTGGTGCACACAGGAGGCATACCATTGATAACTATAGCCGGTTCGCCAGATATCTCATATATTACAGATGTTGGAGAATCCGGGTTGTCTTTTTTAAGATTCATCTCTATTTTAAAATGCTTAAACTTAATTGAATTTATCCTGAGAAATTAAGGAAGAAAAACAAGTTTAACAAATATATGGTTAAGCGCTGAACAATTTTTGTGTTTAAGAAAGTCGATCAAACTACACTATTATTAGTCAAAAAAAATATATATTTAACACAAGTCACATACATCAAAAAAAATATATATATACAAAAACAAAAAGGAATTACTTAGAAAAATGATCAGAGTCTGCAACACAAAATGTGTTATTTTCAATTATCTGGTCCCAAATAGTAATAAATTTTATTAAAAAATATATGTATAAATATACACACAATAATTGAGTATGTATGTATGTATGTATGTTATCAGTGACAACTTGATCAAAGCAATTATTATAGACATTGTCGTAAATTATAATGCAATATCAGTATGACAGTATCCATCCAAACAAGATATAAACTATTCATATCGTTAATTTACTATTTATTAGTATAAGCAAAAGATATAGATTAGTGAAAGTAATACGAAATTTAATTTAATTACCTGAAGAATTAAGCGAATCGTCCTCTTGTTTGATTTGTATTTCCCTAAACCCTAATCCCCAAATTGGGGTAGTTTTGGTTCAAACTTTTAAATTCACACCCACAACTATATGTCATTTACAAAATCAACACCATGGACATATTTTAGTAAATCGTCCTATAAACCGGTAAATGATGGATTTTTTTGGATAAGCAAAAATCCGTCTTTTTTCTGTTTGGATTATTTCATAAAAGATGGATTTTTTTTTTTAATACCGTTATTTTATTTTATTTTTTATCATTTGAGTTTAATTTGAATTTTTCAAAAATGTAATCATATAGCAAAGTAGAATTTTATATAAGTTGAATTTAAATTAAATTTAATTAACGAGGGTTAAAAGGCTTTAAAAAAAAAAACAATTATCCAACAATAGTCAAATGTCTATACTATGTATTAAAATATCGTTGTGTTCATTATTGATATGTAACTTTCAAACTTTTAAAATATTTACCCCATATATATATATGACATGCGTCACGTCGAATATTAAGTGGTTTAATTGGTTAGGTATATGTAACGTTAAGAACTAGGCATTCCTGTATAAACTAGTGTTTAGACCCCGTGCGATGCACGGACAACCCTAAATAATTTTTCTTAAACTTTATTTTAAGATTGTATCAATGAATAAATATAACTGAGTTGGACATAATAAAAATATTCTTATGAGTTGATTAATTTAAAGAAGAAGAATGCTAGATATACCTTGGGATTTATTAATGATACACGAGGGCTTAAAACGCGTACATTGCATGCCGGAGAGAAATTATAAAATGGATTGCCCATAGTAGGCGCATATAAGAAGGATTATGTTGGTTACCTGGATGTGATAGGTATTATGAATTTTCCCCACTTTGATATATAGACCACGTGGATGCGCTATAACCTTAAATAATTTCTTTAACACCAGTTCAAGCATGTATGTAGCGAAGTAAATGTACTCCTATTACAACTAATGACCATTTTAAAAAAAATTAATGACTTCATAATTTAGCAAATATACCAAAGTCTTATTACAACTAATGACCGTTTAAAAAAAATGCATAGAAAAGTCTTATTTAGCACTAAAATAAACCAAATATACTTCATAATTTTCATCACAAATTTGATAGGCTGTTATTTGTATAAGATTTGAAATTTGTTGATCATTCATTTTAACTCCAATAGCACCAGTGGCATCTACAATCCTAACTTGCACATTAAACCTACCAAAAAAAAAAACAGAGATACAATTTTACCACACAACTTAATGATTATAGAGTTTTAATATGAAATATAAATATATACCTAGGAATGATGAGAACTCCTTCCTTGTTACATGAACAACAAATCCACATTTTGTTGTCCCTTAAAGCATCAATAATGTCGACTGCATCCATGTAGAGATCGGTCAACTTAACTTCTTGAGAACAGTTCACACATTCCATTGAATACCATAACTGGTCGGTTGGAATAAAACCGATTGTTGCAACAACAACCACTTTATCAAACTGTCAAAATGAAAATGTTTATACATTAGAATGTTAAAAAGCTAGTTATAAATTCGAAAGAAAGTTATGTTAAAAAGTAATCTAATCAAAAAAGAAAAATTCACAAACAATGAATACTTACATGTTCGTCCATCAGGATCATCTCAATACTACCTATGTTATTAACATCTCCATATAGAGATTGCTTCCATAGACACAAATTCTAACCGTTATCGTACATTGCTTATTATTTGGACGCAAATTTCTAATTGAAACATGGTTTAGTGAAGCCATGCTAAAATTGATCTGTTATGTGTTTACGTTTTGAAATGCCTTAAAACTGAATGGAAGTGGACTTATATAGACATAGACATGTAAAGAAGTAACCGCCACAAGCAATACACGAACGGTTACATATTCAAATTTTCGAAAATTTGAACTTCTTGAAAGTATAACTAATCCGTTTTCGAAAATTTAAACTTCTTATAAAAGTAACTAATCCGTAGACCTTCCAAGGAGCAATATTGTAATGATTTTTTTGGCTTTCTTGCATTTTTAAGCATGCCACATAGGCAATAACTAACAAATTTTGAAGTGAGATTTATATAATGTTGGGATATGGCCAATTAAAAAAATTGAAACATGTTATTGATTAATTAAGTTTTAAAACAATTATATTTTCTTAATATTAGGCTGAGCAGGTTCGTCTCATAGATTTTAGATACCCTGTTAGATTTTATAAATGGTGTCCACTAAACAACAACAAAAAAATATAAATTATAAGGGATAGTAGGTATTTATAAAAGTATCAAAACAACTATCATAATAATGTCATTAAAATTTAAAAAAAAATTAGCAAAGTTATTCTTTAACTATAATTTGTCTAAATCTAAAATATTATACTTGGCACCCCAAATCTCTCTCCTTTAGCTTAATACTCTCTTCTTATTAATTTTTAATTTTTTAAATATTTATTTAATAAATAAATGTCCGACCTTTAATAAAGAAATCTTATATAAAAATCTTTGTTATTATTATTATCTATATACATACACCACCTAGAAAAAACACCCACATATTCTCAACAGAAGAAAAATCTACGGCAAAAAAAAACTACGATCGACTACCAAAAATGTTTTTTAATTTATATATACTTTGTTCATATTTAATCATTATTATTATTATTTAACAATGAATTCGTATGTTATTGTTAAACCAACATATGTTAACTATTATCTACGACTCCGTGTTATGCATGTACCGACTGTTTTGGAGTGGAACAACTCGAAGAAAATCAAAACGTTTGAGATGATTTTTGTTGATGAATTGGTATGTTTCTTTTTTAATTATATACTATACACTTTTTGTTTCACTTTTATTTAACTAAAGTTGAAAAAAAAAATGGTAAACTTTAATCAATAGTTATATGGAGTTAATTTTTATATCTTTCTTCTTTAGCTTTCATGTTGATCACGTTGTGATATTAGTCATATTGATGATTGCTCGAATCATACCGTTACTGTGTAAAATTTTAATTCGTCTATATTTGATGGTGCTCGCTAGCTTTTCGTTGCATAAGAAAAGCACTTTTGAATTAGATATGACTAAAAAAAGATCAAAAGTTGTCATCAAGAATCAATTTATTAAGAATATATATAAAGATTTATGAAGCAGAAACTTACCTATCAAAACTTAGTACTTGATCTTTGTACGCAATGTAACGTCTTTATTTTTTAATTATTAATATATGTTTATGTTTATTGATTGATATATAGTTTAATATAAAAGCAAGCTCTGTGTACATTATCAATTTCCAAGTTGATTTCGGTAACTATATAATATACTTGAATTCTAATTTTTTAGCTTTGATTTATATATTTTGAAACAATCCGTCTATTGAACGGACCTAAACACTAGTGTATTTATATAAAGATAAAACGGTAAAACTTAATTAAAATTAACAAATTAAATTAAAATAATATATATAATTATTGGATTTGACTACAATTGGACTTTGACTTATGTACATATAATGAGATATTTACGTACGTATCATCTCAAAACTTTGGGGCCCTGCTCATATGTGCCTATTGCACTTGCTGGGCGTTGTACTTTTGGTGGATCCAACTAGACATATCGGTTAAACCAAGTCAACCATTTTCGGCCACGAAATCGGTTCTAACTTGCGGTCAACCATTTATGTCGACTCCTACTACAACAGTAGCGGCCCTTGAATAGCTGGCAAAGTGCACCACATGCATGTAATATCAAATTTCAATGGTTGGAGTATATGACTTTCTTAAGTATAGCCGGTCACGTACAATTTATCACCATTGACTTATTTTGATAGGGAAGTAATCTGTACACCATCTGATTTTGACCTTACATCACCAAACATGTTATATAATATTGTACCGTGGAACACTTTAAAGCACATTTGGTGGTGTACGATCAAAAACAGATGGTATACAGATCATCTACCATTTTGATACCTTCCCTTTTATCAATCATTTACTTTGATCTCTCTTTGTGTTTGTGTGCCTTTTTCTCTGTTCAAAATAATATTTCGTTGAGATTCGCATGCTATCCAAAAATTATTGTCACGAGTAGGGCAAAACTTAAACCTAAATGCAAGATATATGAAATTATGATAACCCTTTACTTCTTAAGTTTAAAATCTAAAGTTTAATATTTTGAAATCGAAACAAATATTTAACAAAACTTCAAAAACATTATTAAAAGTAAAATCTTAATTAAATGTTCTTACTGAGGAGCTTGTAAAATAAAATTTACAATTTTCTAAAATGAAAATGTTTCATGAAGTAGCTAAATTTATCGAAACTGCAAACATGTATACTACTTAGAACCCCTATCATTTTAAAAGAGCCTCTAAAAGATGATTATTATTTATCCCTCAAATTCATCCACTCCATTAAATATCTCCATCTAATACAATTATAAGAGCACGTTTCTTTTTTTAATTATTAAGTATTAAACATATTAAATGACTGAATGTATAAATAATCTCTATATATATATTAACTAAAAAAAATAACAATTACTCGTATTTATGTTGATACATGAACTTTTTTACGTGGCACCAAATGCCATTAAATTAACTATGGGTATAGTAGTTAACTGAGTACATCACGAACATTACACTTTTAACAAGAACTTTTGACAATTTTTTCAATAGCTTTGTAGGTAAGAGCATTCATAATGCTTTCACTCATCCTCCAAGTATTAGTTTCTGTCAGCATCACATCAACTCCATCTTAGCTTAAGGACTAACCAAAAACTAATTCCCCAAAACATCCACTATGCCAGAACTAGTCTAGGACCACCATTTATTTGTTTTTACCCATTTAACCTAATATTCTACCAACTATATAATTATACACTTTTAACCTTTTAACTTATACAACTTTAATAAAAACACACTTAAAAATTTCATTAAATAAAAAACATACAATACAATAAAATAAAACATACATAATCCTAAAAGATAAACATACTTAATACTAACACATTATATAACTTTAAAGCATACATAATATTAATACTCGGAATAGTCCGAGTTCACAGTATTGTCGTCGTCATTGCGATGAATGTACCAATATGGTTCAGGAGACCCGACATCGTTGCCGGGTTGCGGAGATGCGTACTCCTCCCCAGGGTCAGTCCGGTAATCATCAGGACGACCACTACCGATAACACCTTGCCAGAATAATGCGTGGTTTAGAGTTTTATTTAATGTGTTAGTGACAGCGGTAAGCTGGAAAATAGTTTGATTCAGCCAGTCGATCTTCTGCCGAAAATAAATAATGTACTCATCTTCGACGGCGTTACGAGCATGTCCTGTAGCTTCAAGCTAGTCGTTCAATTTTGGCTGTGCCTGGCGCTTTGTTGGAAGTTATGTTCTCAATCATATTGTTAACTGCAGATCTGTTTATATCATAGTTGAGCATGTGATCCCGCATGCCTATTATTGCATCGTGAACGATCATGTTTGGTATGTTGTTTGTCATGGTTCTTTTGTGAATGTGTGTTATTTGTTTAGAAGAGTGTGTGTTTTTTAGTAGAGAATAAGAAGGTAAATAGTTTGTATATATATGATAAATAGGGACCAAAAGTGTAAAATTTTTAAAATTAAGAAATCTGGCTGTTGAGGGATTAGTTGTGACACTTTTTTGAAAATTAAATTGTTACCGTTCCATTGAAAAGAACAAATAGTAATAATAAAAAAAAAACTAGAATGAGTCTCGTCCCTAGGGGCCGGACGGACGAACGAAAATGGAACGAAGGACGAGTCACACCTAACGATGTGCACTTGTCCTCCAAGCAGAAACGAAGTGGAGAACGAGGTGAAACAGAGGCATTGTGAATCCTCTAACAAGTTGAAATATTTCAAGTCATTGATTTAACAAGAACATACTTTTGGCAAAAGAACATACTTTTGGCAATTTTAATTCTTTATTTACACTATTTGAATAAATTTTGTAAAAAATTTAAAGTATTCACGACATACACGAATTGAAACAAAAACTTGTTTACACTTTAACATGTTTAAAAATATTTACACATTTCAAAGAGTAAAAAAGATTTATAATCATACTTTTCTCACACTTGAAAGTGCAGACATTAAAACTTGCTTACACTTGAACATGTTACTATTTTTCTTCTCTTTGATAATGGTTGTATTTACCAAACTTAGATTAACTTTTTACTGCAATTTATAGTTATCATATGTTAATATCAGTATCAATATACTAAGAAATAATAATAATAAAAATAATTAAACATCATATTCAATTCTCATATATATGAGTTAATATCTATTTAATAATCTATAGACTGAAATGCCCAAACTATGAGTATTAATATATCATGAGATTAAACAAATGTTTAATATTCTAATCTAAATCGTGCATCATGCATTATTATTCATGAGTATTTTTCACCCTTTCTTCGGGAGGCAGACCTCATCGCATGCAAAGGTTGGAGGGCCTTTTCTACCATTTAGATAAAAACTGGAAGCAGTCTCTCTACTTTGGTAGAGGTAAGGTCTGCCTACATCTTAACCTCTCTCATACACCGTCAAGGTATTGGGACTCAAAACCCGCAAAAAGTGGCACCGAGCAGTTACTTACTTTTAGTATTTTTTTTTTTTTAATATATACGACGGTAATGGTTCAACAAACATTCAAAAAATTCAACAAACCATCAATGAGAAGATAATATATAATACTGCACTATATATTAACTTATATATAAGTATAAAATATACATACACAATATTATTCTTCAACAAGCTAGCTAGATATGTGTCCTCCAATAATTAAGCTTTGACAAGCCTTCATGCATCTACAAATTAAATTGTATATGTCGAGCTAATAGGATATACAAATTACTTTCATCACTGAACAAGCAAAAACATTCACATAATTATGGATGTCTTAATTCTTTCCCCTTCATGGCTTCTAGCAATCATTTTCATGTCACTTATCCTTACGTACATTCGAAAATCGAATAAGTCCTCGGCCAAGCTTCCCCCAAGCCCTCCAAGGCTTCCCATAATCGGAAACTTACACCAGCTAGTCGGTAAACCTCGTCCGCAAGCCCTTTGGGACCTTGCTCAAGAATACGGTCCGATTGTGCAACTCCAAATTGGTGCAAAACCTTACATACTTGTCTCTTCCCCTTCCATGGCCAAACAAATCTTGAAAACTCATGATCACATCTTTTGTTCTCGTCCAATTTCTAACGCTGCAAAGCGACTAACTTATGAGTATTTAGACATCGCCTTCTCCCCTCAAAGCGATCATCGCAAGGAAAAACGCAAGATTTTGGTGTCTGAATTCCTTGCTCCCAAGAAAGCTAGATCGTTTAATCGTGTGTTAGTGATGGAGATTGAGAACATGGTTCGTTCTTTATCGTCACTTCCATCAAACACAAAAGTAAACGTAAGCAAGATATTATTAGAATTGGTCAAGGAAGTGGTGTGTAAGGTGGGATTTGGCAAGAACTATAAAGAGATACCTCTTTCGGGTGGTTCATCATGGGAAGAAATACTTGAAGAAACGTCGTTAATGTTGAATGGATCGTTTAGTGATAATTTTCCGTGGATTGGTCAAGTTTTCGACCGGCTTAGCGGATGGAATAGTAAGTTGGAGAAATGCTTTGGTAATCTTGATGCCTTCATCCAAATGATTGTTGATGATCATCTGATCAATAATCATAAGGATGGTGAAATAAGCGATGCTAATAAGGACTTTGTTCATAGGATGATCGCCATATCTTCCTTTGAGAATGCTTCTGATTATCAACTGACTAAAGAGGACGTAAAAGCGCTTATAATGGTAAGTAACATATATATATATATATATTAGCTAGTACTTTTTATAACATAAATACTAGCTAGCTAGTATTTCAGTATGATTTTTTGTAATATTTATATATGTAATTAATTTGAAGTACCAACTAACTAGTATGAAATTAAACTAAACGAAAATGAGGTTTTCAGAACGTATTCACAGGGGGAATTGATACAACTGTTTCAGCATTGGAGTGGGCAATGTCCGAGATTGTTAAAAGTCCCAGAGTTTTGAAAAAGTTACAAGACGAAATCAGAAACTGTATGGGGAGAAAACAAAAAGTAGACGAACTCGATATCACAAAAATGACATATTTGAAATTGGTAGTGAAAGAGACGCTACGACTGCACCCACCGGCTCCATTGTTGGTCCCCCATGAATGCTTTAGCCAATGCCAAATCGGTGGCTACGATGTCTTCCCCGGGACAAGTGCTATAATCAATGCTTGGGGGATAGGCAGGGACCGAAACACATGGGGCGAGAACGCGGATGAGTTCTATCCAGAGAGGTTTGAAAAACTTGATGCTGATTTTGGAGGGGGGAATTTTGAACTGGTCGCGTTTGGAGCTGGACGAAGATCATGCCCTGCGATTAGCACGGCTCCTGCAACCGTAGAGTGGGTGATTGCAAACCTTCTTTACTGGTTTGATTGGGAATTTGATGGCGGCGTGAAGAATGAAGATTTGGATATGCAAGAAGAGGGTACTCTTATTGTCCATAAAAAGTTACCTCTTTACCTTATTCCTACCAAACACAGTTGGGAAGACTAATGATAAAAGATATATAATGTAGATTTGTGCACCTAGAACAATAAGGTGTAACATAAATACTCTGTTGAGATTTAATCTTGACTTATTTAAGTTTATTAGTTGGGTCTACTTGGTTGCTTGCATGGAATAAAAAGAAATCTCAAATATGTACGTGGGCGCGCAGTGGGCTACTCAATGTTGGGTGATCTTCATGTGTTTATTTTAATTTGTAGTTTATTTAGTAGTTTGTTTTTAGTATTTAGTAGTCAATGGCATGTGTCAGGGGTGTTTCACTAAACTTGCTATGCGGAGACCCGAGGGAGTTTACTCTAAGGTCTTGAATTCAAGCCTTGGTAGGTTCTCCTCGATGGTATTTTCCAATAGAGGAGGTGGTATGATGAGAAAGGCTATTTAAGATCCGCTTAGTGCGAGATCTTTTTGTTGTGTGATTAACACATATCATACGCATCTGAAGTAAAATTTACTTGGTAAAAAAAAAGAAAAGTCAATAGCATGCGTCTTTTATCTAGGAGGAATGGGTCTTTATGTTGACCGGTTATTTAGAGTCAAGAGACGTTGGAGAGTGGCTTAAAATTAGGAGAAGGTGATTGTGTCAGTTGGTATTTGTAGGCTGCCATGCTTTTGGTGAATGAAAGTAACAATTCCTTTTTGCAAACTATACTCTCTGCATATTTTCTTTTTATATAATTCTCCATATCATCACATATTTATATATATATTAGTTGCGAGTATATCTTGTGCCTGATATCCAACATACTCAACAAGAATTTTTGCAACTTATTGGAGCATGTATCGGATTTGTGAAAATTTTGTAGTGGAGTTTATGTTTTACATCAAAATTTTAGATAGTTTATACATCAAAATGTTACACGAAGGTTGATCGCCATATCACAAAATCTCAATTTTACATACTTATAAATTTGTAATGGGACCATTTGTAATTAAATGCTTAAAGGTGTATAAGATTACAAACTTGTGCCTTTTTCATTAGATGTAGAGCCATGAATTGATATCAGGGAAGAGGTCAGGGGCTCTCTAGTGTGGACCTGGTTAAAATAACGTAAGTTAGATCATCTTTTGCAAGCAAATGATCTACATCTTTCAAAAAAAAAAAAAGGAAGAGGGGTGGGTAGCGGTTGTTTGGTTGGAAAGACCTATTTGAATACATATATTTTTTAACAGCGAGTTATTAGTTAGTTTAGCATTCGAGACACCACAGTGATATCCAATTGGGCAATTAATACGCGGAGTTCGAATCACGCATGCCTGGATGAAACCCATAACTCTAAAAAAAACTCAAATAATCCACCCCTACAAATGTAGGTTATTAGATTTGAACTCTGGTGGATTTTCTCAATTCAAGGTTTAAGACGTCCTTATCAATGAGTCACCAACCCATTGACATCATTGTATTTAAATATATCATTTCTCATTGATTTAACTTTTGAAATGAAAACTAACACGATAAATGGTTAGTTAGAAAGGACCAAATACTTTAGAGGATCTATATTCATTATACTAGATGGATGGCCGTGTGTTGTAGCGGTAAAAATAGACAACGTTTGAAGTGGGATGTGAAGCGGGAGGGGGGGGGGGTGAGTTAGGGTTTTTGTTTGTGTGGGGATATCAGTTTCTTTTATAAGGGAGTATAAATATGTCTTTTTTCGTAATTTTTCTTTATCAGAAGTCTAAATAGTTGATTGATTTTTAAAAGTTTGGATTAACCCTAGAGGTGAGGTCACGATTATTCTTGTTTCATTAAAAGTTAAAATAAATTATCTAATTTTTTTTACTTGATAATTTAAAAATTAAAAACTTAATCATTCAGTCAAATTTCATGTTTATTTTTTTATTAAATAAATAAAGATGACGTACCGTCAATTACGTACCTAAATTTTACTTAATACATACCGATATTATTTAGACATTTAAAATTTAATATACTCGACGCACTTAATGAAAAAAAATAAAATAAATGAAACGGGCTCCATGCCAAAAGTTTGGATCAACCGTTACGTGAAGTAACAATAGTAGCTGCACCAACACAATGCTATAATACATTTTTTTAAAATCTCTTATAAAGTTATTAATTAAATTAGACGTGCTTCAAGTGTTCAATACAAAACAAAAGAATTAGATGTCCTCCAACTTAACGACTTATATATGGAACTTTTAAAAGGTAATATTTATTAAAATCGAACCGAAATATACAACTAATACAATAAGATTTCGTTCCTTTTCATCTCAACCTAATAATACTAGCTTTCTCTATTTTTTATTTTTAATTTACTTACATGCCTTCGAAGACTAAATTAATATTATTGGCTTTAATCTCATATTTTCAGTATGGAGATTTTAAAAGTGTACGTGTATAAATGTGAGTAAATATTTACAATTTAGATTAGATTTTTCTTTTAAACAATGTTTTAACTACGTACATTTTCTTTTTTAGAACGTCAAATATGTTTAACTACGTTAGTGAGTGCCAATTACCAACAATTTCAAGAAAACCGTCTCAATTTTTGTTTAATGGTCATTTCAACCTTATTAGAAATGCCAGAGAGTATAGAAAAACATTTCTTTTTAATTAGTTATGATACCGTTAATTGAATGATATGGTCGTTACTCATGGATAGTAGTAGATCCAGAGATTTTAGTAAGAGTGGACACTTTTTTTTTTTTTTACAAACTAAAGAACCTGTGTGTGAATAAGTGAATTGTAAAATAAAAGTTACAAAATATATCACACATGCGTGTGTGTGAAACTATAAAGAAGAAAAACCTTTTATCATAAGCTTTAGATTCTGAAAAGAAAAGGAAAAAAAAAAGCAATTGGGCATTTTTAGGAACTTACTCATTTTCTAGTCGGCTTGATAGTTAAAAAAAAAAGAGAAAAAAGTTTAGTTGGGCTTTCGTTTTGAAGGTGGGCCTTTACCCCTCTTGGTTACATGCTGGATTCGCCAATGCTAGTCATGCACACAGCACACCCACATGTCATGATGTCATTCATGGCTAACAAAATTCAAAAATCCAAGTATCACAAGATCATAAGCTGGCCAGTGATATGAATATTGTATTGAATGAACCTTTTAGATAAATACTTTATAATATATTGTTTTATTTTTATTGTTATTGTTATTGGACTCTTTCGTGAAACTACAATTGATCATATATAAAAGTTAAATAATTTTAAGTTTAGAAGAAATTAAACTTTGATTGTAATCCGTGGTGGAGATCGACAAAGGAGGGCTGGGTGGTGCCAAGTCTCCCCAATAGGCGCAAATGCCATGGATTTCTATAATCCGCCCGAGGATTTCTCAAACTTTATATAGTATAGTCTCCTCCAATACAAGTCGTATCCTGGCTATTGCAATTAATAACTATGAGAATAACCAACAATACTTAAACCCTTGAGATGGTGATAGATTCAAAGATTTGAATATGAGAAGCAAAAAAGAAAATCTTACTTGAACATCAAAAGAGCTATAAACATCAAAAGAACTAACTTTTGCTTTGTAGGTGTTAGGAATGAGGATATATTTATAAGAATATTTTAAAAATAAGATAAGCACACTAGATTACACTTTAGGCACTTCACAGTTGGCAATTTGGAGAAAAACATTATACACTTGTTTAGAGGGAACCAATATAGTTGTGCATGTGAAATAGAATCAAAGGAATTGAGAAATCTTGGTTTGTGGCTTGTGGACTTGCTACTTTGTTGGATTACCATGTGTAGTAAGTAAATCCACAACATCAACGGAAACGTGGATCAGTTAATAGAGAAATTAATACAGTGTCTTCAAATTAAAGGGCTCCGAGTTTCTTGCTTATATTAAACGTGGATCGATACGTACCCATTTCAGTATAACCCAAAGGATCTGCAGACTGTAGGCTGAATGACCACAACCAAGGTGGGAATTAATTGTGATCAGTTAACCCCGTAAACTACTCCCACTATAAAGAGTTCCTGAATATATAGTCCCGGCCAGTTGATTGTGACTACGACTTCCCATATAATTATATAATCCCAAATTTTGGTAGCTGTGATGCCTCAAATGAAGGGCAGTTTCAGTCCAATAATCATCACAAATTAACAGGGCAGTGAGATGATGAATGTATGTTAATATTACGGTTAACCAGAAACTAGATTAAAGCCGGGGTTGGGGGACCAATATATGTTGCCATATCACTAGCTATGATCGATATATAGTTCACCTGATTATTTTACTTCTTTCTCTATTCGCTGTTGATCAAACTACATTATCATCATACTTTTTTATAATATCTTTATCCATGCATAAAATCTAATCTCATATATTATATTTGTGCACATTTTTATTTTTTATTTCAATTACATTTTATATGCAATTAAAAGTTCTGGATGGACATTGACCAATTAATATAATCTATCAATATTGTCTTGTAACAAATCTACAAGGAGGATATATAGGTAATTCAGATTAATCTAAGCCAAGCGTCCATTCTATATAAGTGAGCATGTATAAACTTAAGAAACACAATATCATCATCAAACAAGAACAAAAACCAATCAATCACATGGAAATCATCACTCTCTTCTCTTCATGGCTTTTTATAACAACGCCACTACTCTCCTTAATATTGTGCATGTTTTTATATAATCTCAGATTGATCAACAGGTCAGTCACTGCAGGCCATAAGCTTCCCCCAAACCCTCCAAAGCTTCCCATTATTGGAAACTTGCACCAATTACTAGGGAAACCGCGTCATCAAGCCCTTTGGGAACTTTCAAAAGAATACGGTCCCATTATGTTACTTTATGTTGGTTCAAAACCTTACGTTGTCGTCTCTTCCTCTGACATGGCCAAACAAGTACTTAAAACTAACGATCACATATTTTGTTCGCGTCCAGTTTCCCAAGCCACCAAACGGTTTAGTTACAACAACATGGACATTGCTTTCTCGCCTTACAGCAATCACTGGAGAGAGATGCGCAAGCTTTTGGTGTCTGAGCTCCTTGGGCCAAAAAGAGCTAGATCATTTAACCATGTGTTGGTGTCAGAGATTGAGAGCATGATTTGTTCTTTATCTTTACATGCATCAGCAAACACAGCGGTAAACCTAAGTGAGTTGATTGTAGCTTCGGTAAAAGGTATGGTGTGTAAGGTGGCGTTTGGTAAAAATTATCTAGAACAACCACTTAACGGTCCATCATGGGAAGTGATGCTTGAAGAAACCGTTGACATATTGGGTGGGTCGCTTGGTGATTCTTTTCCATGGCTGGGTCGACTTATTGACCAACTTAGCGGATGGAATGGTAAGCTAGAGAAGTGTTTTAGTAATCTTGATTCCTACATCGACACGCTTGTTGATGGACACCACAATCACACCTTTGCAGCAATTAGCAACGACGATAAGGACTTTGTCCATACGTTGGTTGAGTTATCTTTGAAAGAGAATGCTTATGGCTACCAGTTGACTAGAGATGACATTAAAGCGATTGTAATGGTACGTAATTAAACATCTTACCTCTTTCCCTTAATTTTTGAAATGCTACTATATAAGATTTAGTTAGATTTAATTAAAAAGCAGATTTATGCAATATTTATTAAATATGAAACTAATGTAAATAGACAACCTTTTAGGACGTACTTACAGGTGGAGTTGATACAACTGTTGTCACCCTAGTGTGGGCAATGTCAAAAATTGTTAGAAGTAGCAGAGTGATGCAAAAGTTGCAATGCGAAATCAGAAATTGTGCAGGAAAAATTCAAAAGGTAAATGAACTGGATATCACAAAAATGACATACTTGAAGATGGTGGTAAAGGAAACACTAAGATTGCACACGCCTGCTCCACTGTTGATCCCTCACGAAAGCTTAAGCCATTGCCAAATTGGTGGTTATGACGTCTTTCCTGGGACGACTGTATTAATCAATGGGTGGGGGATGGGAAGAGATCCAAGCATCTGGGGAGAGAATGCTGCCGAGTTCTACCCAGAGAGGTTTGAACATATTGACGTTGATTTTGGAGGGGGGAATTTTGAGATGGTTCCGTTTGGAGTGGGACGTAGGTCGTGCCCAGCGATGAACAATGCTCTGGCAACGGTGGAGTTCATGATAGCAAATCTTCTTTATTGGTTTGATTGGGAAGTTCCTAGCGGAATGAAGAACCAAGACTTGAACATGGACGAGGCGGGTTCCCTTGTTGTTCGCAAGAAATTACCACTTCATCTTGTGCCCAAAATCAAGCATAATTAATAGGAAAGCCTATATGTATTGAAATATCCACTCTATGTTTACCTCGTTTTCTCAATACTTTGAATAAAACTACTTTCTCTAGGTGAATCAAACTATGAAATAACTATCAGATAAATTGAACTGATTTTTATCTATGGATCGAATTACTTGGGAGCTCAAAGTAATAAGACAGGTTAAATTACATTTGAGGTAGGTGGTCTTTCAGTTAGCTTTTTGACCCTAGAGTTTCTTACCAGGTTCAAGTTCTATTTTAGGGGTTTTTTTTCTTCTATTCAATCCTAAGTATTCGTGTAAAACAAGAATAGGAGAATAATATATATTTTGTCATTAATTTTGGGTTTTGCCTCTTAAATCATAATAAACTCAAAGAATAAGTGTGTATTCCGCACTTCCAAACTACTGAAGTTTAATTATTTATAAAAACTTGGTCAATTAAGTTACGGAGTAACACAATTACATTAGAATATCAAACTATATGTATCAATATTTGAAAGTCAAGTTGAATGTGCCAATATTTGAAACGGCAAACATTAGTGTTTCTTTTGGTTTGAGGAATAAAAGAAAAAATAAATAAAAATGCTATAACACCACTATTTTATCACCGCTATAGCACATATATCGGTAGCCTAGCGTCGATTGAATAGCGGACCGCTCTTTACTGTTATGATAGCCACTATTTTGTTTGTGGACCGCTATAGCACCATAGTTAATACATAGGTCTAAACTTTAATACTTTGTTCATTTCATTTTAAATGCTCAATAGAGACTTATCAAGTCAACTGCTTTCAACTTTGAGTATAAATATATTTGTAAGTATTATATAACAGTTGATGAAATTTATATTAATGAAAATTATACTCGTATCTAAAACTAATTTTGTTTATATATATATATATATATAGTGAAAAGTTATTTTGAGAACCTTTTTTTTGCGAGAACTTTTGAGAATTTTTCAAATCAAGCCCAACCGATGATTGTTCTTTACATGAAAATTGTTTTTTGACTGTTTTCTGAATAACTTATGTGTAATTTTGAAGTTTATAATTGTGTGGAGGCACAGATTGTCATCCGTTATACAATTATGTGGAGATTTGGATTCTTGATCACATGTGCACGAATATTGCTATGATCACATGTATGCAAGTCGATTACATGTAATCATAGCAATATTCGTGCACATGTGATCAAGAATCCAAATCTCTACATAATTGTATAACGGATGATAATCTATGCCTCCACACAATTAAAAACTTTAAAATTACACATAAGTTATTTAGAAAAAATCAAAAAACAATTTTCATGTAAAGAATAATCATCGGTTGAGTTTGATTTGAAAAGTTTTCAAAGGTTATCACAAAAAAAAGGTTATCAAAATAACTTTTCATATATATATATATATATATATATATATTATATGAAGCGTTATATAATATAAACAAAAAATTTACGGTTAAATTTAACATGAAAGTATGAGACTTGATAAGTCAAAATTAGATATTAATATGGAACAAATGGAGTATTGATCGACGTCGTTGGACTGATCAAAAGTATAAACTAAATACCTATAACTCGTATGGGTAAGTCGAGTATCGTATCAGGGAATCATGGGAGAGTGTTAAATAATTTACAAATTTAATTAAACTAGACATAAATGTAAAATCGATTGATTGATTAAAACTGAAATTAGTTGTGAACTTAATACAATAATTCAATAAAATGAAACCAAATCATTCTCATGCTTCCAATTATGTTTTCAAATATGTAATCTAACTTATATTAGTTGGAAATCACATAGACATGATTCGTTATAACGTTTGGATTGAATGAACTAAAGAACTAAATTAATCGGTTGTGATGATTCACGATAACGAAAAACCGGGGAATTGACACAACTAGATTTTCAATTCACTAAAGTAAAATTACAAGTTCATGAGAGATTCATTCAATAATCAATTATTACTTAACAATTTAAGATCAAGTGAAAGATGAATTTCATTCAAGATCATAAACAAGTAATCATTTAAACAATCCAAACAACATAAGATGTTAAAAGACTAATGAGAAATTAAACATCTAATCCAACATGAATATGAGAAAGGTTGAACATAAATGGCTTACATAATTGTTCATATTAGAAGGATCAAAAGAAAACCTAATCTAACATCTTCATCAATGATTCTTCTATGTAGGCTAAGATCTCCATGGAATTGTGAATTGATGATGAAATTGGGGTGTTGGGAAGGTTAGGAATTGCTTCTTGTGTGTGAAAATATGAATGGTTAACTTCCAAATTCGTGTGGGATAATGATATAAACCGAAAAGTAATTAAATCACAGAAATTCGGAATCTTGTTCAGCAACTGGCGTAACCTACGGTGACCCTTGGCGTAAGATATGCTTCCTTGTTTCTTCACTTTTGAGTTTTAAACAAAATGCTGAAATCTTTAAGTCTGGGCCACCGTAAGCTATGGTGGCATCCGGCGTACCTTACAATGCTTTGTTTTGTTCAGTTTTTCTTTACGCCACTCTGAAGCCACATTACGCTCAGGATATTGAACCAGCGTAAGCTACGCTGAACTCCAGCGTAAGCTACGCCTCTCTAGAAATGGAGTTTTCCAGTTTTGATTCTTTGACTTGCTTTCTGATCCGATTAGTTCCATTTCATCACCTAATGACCTGAAACATTTAACAAATATAAACATGTCCTAATTGTCTATTAACAAGCATAAAACATGCCATTTGCACATATTAAGATCAAGTATAAATTTCATTCCATTTGCACATATTAAGATCAAGTATAAATAAAAGGCAGAAAGATGTCATAAACTACAAAACATAAAAGTAGCACGATCCTAAAACTATAACAACTATATATATCAAAATTACAATTGTTAAATTTATAACAATTGAAAGAGAAACCATGATATATATCCAAACACCACAATCCCATAATTACTTAAAGACAATCGCCTGGTAAAAATCATAAAAACGGTTGAATTATTATCAATGGCATAATGTTATATCCATTATCAATGACAATAATGTTATTTCCTACTATTCCTTTTTATCATATTTTGACTATGTTTGACACAAGCTTTTCAAAAGCTTTTCAGGAGCTTTATCTTTTAATTTTAAACTAAAAGCTCATAAAATGTTAAAAGCTTTGTTTGGATTTAACTAGCTTTAGCTTTTATTTGAGAGAAAAAACTACAAAATAAAACGCTACTTTTATCAAATATACCCTTTGTATTTCAATCAAATCACCTGAGAAAATGACACATGAAGTATAATTGTAAATGAAGTAATTAAAATAATCAAGACTTCCTGAACAGAAAAAAAAGTGTTTCAAATATGTACGTATGTCCCAATTCTATTGGTGAATGTTGCCACTTTTATAGCTTACGATTGATACATATAAGATTTTGCTTCGATCTTTATCTAAAATAATTGATCGATAGTTGCAAAATGACAATTTGATAAGTTTTTAAATTGATAATGTAACTCTACACTTCAGTAAGATGTGTATATATCTGATATAGAAAATTAATATGATACATTCATATAAGATTTTGCTTCAATTTTCATGTATATGACGATATTTGCTTAAACTAACGAAAAATGTAGATGTGACTGATTCAATAGGTCTAGAAACATGCATGAAAATCAGGATTTGACACACATAACATGTGCCAAGGTCTATAACATAAAATTAATTTTTTTAATTTATAAAAAACTTATTTATAAAAGTAGCTAATTTGGGTTGTGTTGTGTAGCTGGAAGAGAATCTTTTTTCTAATAAAAGGGCAGGTTGAATTGGGTTGTAACTTGTAAGTGTGAATATATATAGCCTAATCCAGTAATTTGTTGTAGTAAGCATTTTACAGATTAATTTCTTAATTAGAAGAAATCATACATGTTTATTTAATATATGCAGGGGATGCCTGTGTTTCCCTACATGTGAAAAAAAAATGTTAGAAGGCTGTACTGAAATTCATAACTTAAAAAGAAGCATACAAATACATATATGTTTCGATCAGCGCACATGATTTCCTTTTTGTTTTTATTATATGCTCTTCTATATATGAACCACTTGGTCTTAAATCAAATGACCAGCTGGGGCTTTCTTTGAGGAACTGACGGAGGAGGGTGTTGGCTTAGAGATCTGGAATCGAATCTTGATTCCCTATAGTTTCGGACATTTACCTTTTGAGCGTATGGGCCTATGTGTTATCACTCACGTTCTACAGAAATGTACCCTTTCTAACTTCTAGTATACTGCCCGCCTTAGATGTCATTACTGATGTTCAGATCATTAATATCTAACATTTTCCGCTCAAAAAATCATAAACTAAGAAAAGATACGTAGATATATAATAATAAAAAAAGACAGTAGCTCCCTAAATCTACTCTTTGAGCTAATCATTTTCTAATTATCACTTCATTTCCCATGTTGAGAAGAAATCCCAAACATATTGTTTTAGATTTACGGGCGTGGAGCCCACTTTTTGTCGTGGCTAATTTCGTATTAAAATTTTTTTTTTGCTCATATAGGGACGACATGGCTAATTTCGTGGCCAAAATTTTTTGCTCCGACATTTATGCCTTTTGGCCACAACCAGTGGCGATCTTGATAATTCAAACACCCTGATTGAGCAAACAAAATATGCCCCTAACTTCTACTAAATTCAAGTATATAAACTTTTTTTTAATAAATTATAACTAGCATTGTAACGAAAAATTATACGGAGTATATGCATAATAAAATTATAATTGTAGAATTACATACCATAGTAGTTACTTATTTACCCGATGATTTGTGAACTCTCCTAGCATTCTTCATAACAAAATGGTTGATTAGCTATTCACAGTTTATGTTATTTAAGATTTTGTTTTAGATAACTATCATGAAGTCTTTTCTTAAGACCATTGTTGATCGTAAATAAGATTTTAATAACTCCAACTTAAAAAAACTTCTGATTAATTAGCATATTATACATGCATTATAATATATATATATATATAAATTTCAAAAATTTATGCCTCTTTAAAATTATGGCCCAGTCAGGAATCGGGTTTGCACACCCGTGGCCGAATCCTATTTATCTTGTAGTGAATGTATTATATATACCGCTATAAAAAAAAAGACAATATATAGTTCACTAATTATCATTTCCCAATTAAGCCATTCTCTTCTACTAATTACATCTACTTAGACAATTCAATGGCTTCAATCTACATTTCATGTCCGGGTATTGGATTTGCACGTCCTCGATCCCATGAAACAGGCAGGAGAAATATACAAGGGATCCGAAAACAACTGTATTCAACAAACCCAACAACCATGGCCGTAACTACTGATGATACATCCGTTTTGAGACGATCTGCAAACTACCCCCCTTCGTTGTGGTCGTATGATTTTCTGCAGTCACTGACTAACAACTACTATTTGGTAAGATGCCATTGCTCTTTCTGTAACATATTTTATAAAGTGGTGTCCTTGTGTTAAGTTAAAGGTAATTAATATTTAACTCTCTTTTGTGCATATATATATAGAGCGAAAAATATGAGACAAAATTAGATGGTTTAAAGGAACTAGTGAAGACAATGATATCGGAATGCAATGTGATGGAGGACACCTTGAGTACACTTGAATTAGTAGATGATTTGCAGAGACTTGGGATATCTTATCACTTCAAAGATGAAATAAGAAATGTATTGAAATCGGTGTACATGTGTTATTTTGATGGTCATGTTAACTACTGGAACAAATTAGATTTGAACCTCAAAGCTCTTGGCTTTAGACTCTTAAGACAACATGGCTATCGTATCCCTCAAGGTACGTACGGTAGTAGCACTTTAATTTATTACAACCTTTTATCGATTGTCTAGCTTGTTACGCATACGATTAATTGTATGTTTTTATGTTCTGAAGAAATATTTGAGGACATCAAGGATGAGACGGGAAACATCAAAGTCCATGTAGGCGATGACATTGTTGGGGTTCTCAACCTGTACGAGGCTTCTTTTTTTGCGGTAGTTGATGAAAATATATTGGATGAAATAAGAGAGTTCACAATCCAATGTCTCGAAAAGAAGTTAGAGCAGGATGACATCATCAATATTGGTAAACAAAGCAGTATGTCGATGTTGATAAGTCATGCCTTGGAACTTCCGTTGCTATGGAGGCCTCAAAGATTTGAACCAATATGGTTTATAGAAGCATACAAAAGAAGAAATGACATGAACCCATCCTTGTTGGAGCTTGCTGAATTGGACTTCAATATAGTGCAAGGGATTCACAGAGAAGATCTTAAGTACTCATCAAGGTATATATATATATATATTGTTTATATATGCTTATACTGCCTTCTAGCATTAATAACTGCATATATTACTAGTATAATCAAATACAACATTTTTATGTAGGTGGTGGGATAGTTTAGGGTGGCATAAGAAGTTCAGCTTTGCTAGGGACAGGTTGGTGGAGAGTTTCATGTGGGCTGTTGGTGCAAGTTACCAACCATCATTTAGTGTTCTAAGGAGAAACATCACCAAGCTTATTTCCCTAATAAACGTCATTGATGATGTTTATGATGTCTATGGTACTCTGGACGAACTCAAACAATTCACTGACGCTGTGAGAAGGTATACTAGCTAGGTGCTACCTAGCCAATTATGATGTTAATTTGCAAAATGATCAGTAGGAATATCATATATCTAATGATAGACGCTTGTTTAGATGGGATACCAATGCCATTGAAGAACTTCCGGATTACATGAAGATATGCTTCCTTGGATTCTATAATACCATCAATGAGATGGCATACAACACCTTATTGGCCAACCAAGAAATCCTTGTTTTACCATATGTCAAAAAAGTGGTGATGCATCTATACTTCATTACAAGAAAAATATTGATTAGTGACCATTTTGCTTAGTG
The DNA here is from genome assembly GCF_010389155.1 of Erigeron canadensis. Lineage (NCBI taxonomy): Eukaryota > Viridiplantae > Streptophyta > Magnoliopsida > Asterales > Asteraceae > Erigeron > Erigeron canadensis. The sequence goes on from NC_057766.1 coordinate 36,832,613, forward strand.
ACAACTAAAATTTAGACATAATAACCTTCTTTAGTTACCATTAAGAAAAAGTGGTCATTAAATTTGGTCACTAAGCAAAATCAGTGGCAAAAAATAACATTTTTTTTCTCTATACAAGATTAGGACGGACCTTTAGTGTCGAAAAGTGACAACTTAAAATTTGGTAACTAACCACAATAGTAGCCAAATTTTGATTGTTAGTGACAAAAATTTGATCACTAAACAAAATTATTGACCAAATATTTTTCGTCACTAATCAACATTTTTCTTGTTTTCTTTCGTGCAAAATAGGTTTTACTATAAGTTACTTTACTTTCTAAGCTTCCTTTTTGTCGGGATCAATGAAGGTTAATTAAACTTGTACATTGAAATTGCAGTGGGCAGATTATTGTGACGCGATCCTTTTGGAAGCACAATGGTTTCATAGTGGATATACCCCATCTCTCGACGAGTACTTGAAAAACTCATGTGTTACTATCTCTGTTCCGGCAATACTCTCAAATATATACCATATCACTTCAAGTGATCTTACAGGAGAGGCCTTGCAGAACATAGTGCACTGCTCGTCCATGATTCTACGTCTTGCTGATGATTTGGGAACATCCACGGTACGTCTATATATATAGATACTTTATCTTTATTTTTTTTTATTTTTTTCGTTTGGAGTGCTTAACGAGCTAGCCAATTGATGATAATATAACTTAGTAATCAATATGATCTTGTTTATTTGCTTAATTAAATTAGGCGGAGCTTGAGAGAGGTGATGTTCCGAAATCAATCCAATGCTACATGCATGAAACCGGTGCTTCTGAAGAAAAAGCCAGGGAGCATATAAAGAAGTTAATCATACAAACATGGAAAAAGTTAAATCAAGAAACAATGTCTGCTGCTGCTAAGTATGATCCGTCAGCTTCCGAAATATTTGTAGAATGTGCAACAAACCTTGGTAGGATGGGGCAGTTCACATACAAAGATACGGATGTATTTGGCACGCCAGATGATTTGTATAAATCTCATCAAATTTCTTTGCTTTTTACTCCTAAATCTTAGAGGCCGGATTAGCTAATATCAGAATGTCTACTTTGGTTCATATATTAATTGCGTGGTTGTATTTTCCAATTATTGTATCTAGCTATCTCTCTCCTACCATTATCACTTTGATCATATGTACGTACGTATTTTGTAATCTTCTTCCATGATGAATGATTTTCCAATCTTTCTTGTTTGTGCTTTTTTTGTGCTCCATCAATTTCAGATCATTATTAATAAATTATTGATTATTAATTACTCGTAGAAGAAATTATCAGAACTTGTCAACGTACAAATATATTACCCGGACCGGATACGACCCCTTAAATGGGCCTATCTATCTTGCTTGGGGCTGGTCTCGACCTGTTCGACTCAGAATAGAACTGACGCCCCTCGTCTAGCCGTCCAGTCGTCCCTGACTTTGAAATAAGAATCACATATCAAACTTTAATTTTAAGCTTGAGAAAATGATTTGAATGATAAAAAAGTTATTATATTTAATTAAGCTTAATGCAATATCATTTGCTAAATTACTAATTTCTCACGCTAGCTAATTAAGCCATATATTCTTTTTCCGAGCCCTGGCATAATTATGCATGAAAAGTGATGGTCCACGAATGCACAACTTATGTTTTAGTTAAGTAGACAAGAAAGGAAGTAAGCAAGTAAATAGTAAGAACAATGTAAAGTTCAATTGTAATATATCAATGCAAGGATAATCATATGTATCATTGATTAAACGATAAATACATAGTTGATCTTACACTTGTCTTACAAGAATACAAAAGAACAAAGATAATTGTTAAGTCTAGACACACAAGAAACACTTAAGCAATTATAAGTGACACACACTTTTGAGGTGGCAAAACGCACCCAATACAATGTGGTTGTGTTGTTTTATATAGAGGAAGACTTGGGGCAACACAGCCTGCTTTGATTGTGATTTGATGGTGGTTGTCGACTTCCTATTGGCTCATGGTACTTGAATCATGTGCCCATTGTCTTCTATACCAAATCGGGTAAGAGAGAGAGAGAACCCTTGCTTTAGTCCCAACATGTACATTTACCATTCAGGGTAAATTACAGTTGGTTAACCACCACGTGACCTTTTTGTCTTCATGTAGTTTGAATATTTCCCGCCAAGACAAACTTAGGTCAGCATGCATCCCGCTGAAGACGTCTCTTCATCTGCTGATGACTTGTTAGAGACTTGCTGATGACGTGTGTCAGTTTTCAAGTCTCCTTCAGCGAATCCCAGACTTAACAAAAAGGATAGGGAAAACAACGTACGTACGTGTAGGAGCCAGTGTCGTCCATTCTGGACATTGGCGTAGCCATAATTCACGTTGGAGGAGAACACGTATATGAATTTTTTTAATCTTATTGTACGTTTTCCAATTTGATTAATTGCGATGGAAAGATGAAATGTAATTGGAAAGCAATGACCTTGTATAATCATGAATTTATGTTTTTTACGTTTGTATACATGAACTAACACACTCATAAATTCACATTCTGGTGTTTAAATCATGTCTAATTGTCCTTTATAAAGTAGAGTTAAGTAGTTGTGAATATAGCCTTATCTCCCTCTATTTGTATTTATCTTTTTTTTCCCCTATCAAACCCATGAAAATGACACATGAAGAATAATTGTAAATAACGTTGATAAAATAATCAAAAACTTCCTGAAGAGGAAAAAAAGTGATCTAAATATGTATGTCCCAATATTATCTTTAAGATTCTGTTCGTGAATCTTGCCATTTTTTTGACGTGTGAGTGATACATATAAGATTTTGCTTCGATCTTTATCTAAAATAATTAATAAAAATAAATTAATTAATGCAAGAAGACAAGTTGAGATATATATATTTTTTAACACCTCATGATTATCCAGACTTTTATTTAATTTTTAAAAATTATGGAAATTTGTAATGTTTTCGCATGTGTCAAATTATATTAAATTAAAGGTATGTAAAATTTTATCCAAACTAACTAAAATGTGTGAAACTTTAAGAATCAATAATTTTAGGACTAGACTTTCATATGTAGTTTATCACAATTTTTTTTTTAACCTATGCATAATTATATGTTATAATAATTATATGTTATTGAATAACATAGACTCATATTCATAATAGGTTTGTTTTGGCTTCATTGTATATGCCATATACAATGATTCAATAGGCTATGGCATATACAATGATTCATTGAAGACCAATAGGCTATGACATATACAATGAAGCCCAAACAAACTTACTGTGAATATGTGTCTATAACACATAAATGTGTATAAGTTAACACTTTTGTCCACATTAATTATAACGAGCATGGTATCCGCGTTAGTGGTGAAACGGCGATGACAGTGGTGGCGGCATCTATTGGTGTAGGTAAAAGTATTTGATTTAAAGGGGTTAGTAAAGATATTTTATAATATAAATGACTAATGGTGTAATTTAATATTAAGAGTTGATGGTGATTTAATTATTAAGGGTATTTTGGTCAATTCGCATGTCCCATTTATGTAAACTTTCAACATAGGGGTTATAATTTTTATATAGTAATATAGAAGTATAGATATGTTGTGTAAACAAAAGTGATGTGAAAATTAAATACTAAGTCTACATCTAAAAGTTAGTTTATGAAAAGTCCACATTAACCATAATATGTAAGTATACGTTAACTATAATATGTAGAATCGCCGATTTCCACGACCAAATCTGGGGAAAAGTCGAATTTTTCATGGACCTCTCACAGATATTGGTCGACTTTAAAAGGCATTGGAAACATTTTCCCATGACCAATTTATAATTCTCACGACTTTAATATTAATAAAACAAAAGTGGTGTGACCTTTCATATTTATTTTTTTCACCACCTTTGTCCATTTTAATTTAGTTTTATACACCTAAGAACATAACAAACTTTTATAAATTGTTCACGCTAATTAAAAATGTAAATAGTTACGGTATGATTATTTGTAGTGTAAGGGTATCCTACCAAAATTTTTAATTTTGATTTTACTAATATACTCGTATTATATAGACATTTTTTTTTTTTTAACATACTATGTATCTTAATATTTCTAGTATAGATGTTCAGGAGTATTATTTGATAAATAATTTAATTCTTCTATAATATGTAACTATGTAAGGAGAGTGTGCGTAAATAAACTACTCGTAGTTCATGTTCGGTTCACTATAAATTGGAACGAATTGACCATTAATACTTTCATCCCCAAAACACAAATTAAGTTAATTAGGTCTAATTAATTTTCAAGAAAAATCCATAAACATGGATATTTTCACAATGCCTTCATGGTTATTTCTTTCAGCCATCCTGATATTGTTCCTTTTCAACATATTTCTATATGCTTTAACATCCATTAAGTCATCTATGAAGCTTAACCTTCCCCCAAGCCCTTTGAAGCTTCCGATAATCGGAAACTTACACCAACTACTTAGCAAACATCGTCATCAAGCCTTATGGCAACTCTCCCATAAATTCGGTCCCGTTATGCTTCTTCATTTCGGTGCCAAACCATACATCATAATATCATCGTCTGTCATGGCCGAAGAAGTCCTCAAGACGAAAGATCTCTTGTTTTGTACTCGGCCGTACTTCAAATCCACTAAAACACTAACTTACAACTATCTGGACATTGCCTTTTCGCCATACGATAATCATTGTAAGGAGATGCGGAAAGTATTTGTATCCGAATTATTGGGTCCTAAGAGAGCTGGATTATTTAATAATGTGACCGAGATGGAGATCGACGATCTTGTTCGTTCTTTATCCTTAAATTCACCTGGTACCGCGATCAACCTAGAGGAGAAGTTGTTAGCTCTTGTTTTTGGAATTGTGTGTAAGATTGCATTTGGTAAGAGCTACAAAAAAGAGTCATCTGGGGGTGTGGCATTAAAAAAGATGCTTGAAGAGGCTAAACATATGTTAGGTGGGTCCATTGGTGATCATTTCCCAATAATTGGGCCAATAGTCGACAAATTAAGCGGATGGAACCATAGGTTGGAGAAGTGTTTCTCAAATCTTGATCGCTATGCCCAAACGATTCTTGAAGAACACCTTGAAACAGGGGAATCGGAAATAAATGAACATGAAAAAGACTTTGTCCATGCATTGATCGACCTATCAACAAACACGAACACCGGTGAATCCCCCCTGACTAAAGACGACATGAAAGCCCTTATTATGGTAAAATCGTTATTATTATCTAATGTAATTTTGCTAACAACAACGCTAAGGCGTACTGTCAATAATATGCTCAAAAACATGGTACTTTACCTATAAAAAGCTTACTCTTAAAGTTTCTGACGAAAATTGAAAAAAACTAAATAAAAAAAATAGTTTTTTAAATAAAGAGAAAAGTATATAACTTGTCTTCAGCTACTATTGTAGGAAAAAAAAACTTTATTTTGGTTCATTATATGTAAGTTTGTCTCAAAACTGAACGAATGGTGTAAGAAATCGGCCGGATACTAACGTGACACCATCAAACATCTGATACGTGGCCCAATGAGAGACCACCACATCACCATTTAGCAGATTATTTACACGATTCGTTCAATTATATACAACGAACCAAAACAAAATTTATTTTCTGCAATAGTAGCTGATCAAAGACAAGTTACATGCACACACATATTTTTTTCCCTTAAATAAATGAAGGATTGCAAGATGTACAGCTGAATACATTTTGGAACATAGATCTGTAGACATTATTAACACTTAATCTGAATGAACTTGTAGGATGTACTTACAGGAGGAACGGACACGATTGTTGGGACGATGGTGTGGGCAATGGCCGAGATCGCTAGAAATCCTAGAGTCATGAACAAGCTACAAAAAGAGATACGAAGTTGCATTGGAATGAAACAAAAGGTCCGCACATCTGACATTACCAAGATGACATACTTGAAAATGGTTGTGAAGGAGACTCTAAGATTGCACCCAACTGCACCATTGTTGATCCCACGAGAATGCTTACAGCGTTGTAAACTTGGAGGTTACGACGTGTTGCCTGGAACGAGAGTCTTGGTCAACGCGTGGGGGATAGGCCGAGATCCTATAACCTGGGGAGATAACTCGTCCGAGTTCTATCCAGAGAGATTTAATGTTAATCTGGAAGGTGATTTTAGAGGTAGTAATTTTGATATGGTGCCCTTTGGAGGGGGGCGGAGAAGTTGCCCAGCGGTTAATCAAGCTACTACAATCACAGAGCTTACAATAGCAAACCTTTTTTACTGGTTTGATTGGGAAGTTCCTAATGGACTGAGAAATGAACAACTGGACATGGAAGAAGAGGGTTCCCTTGTTGTATTAAGAAGAAATGGTCTGTCTCTTGTTCCAAGGAACCACAATTGGCAACAATAATTTATCGATTTCAATAAAATTTACCCGTGTTCTACTATATTTTTTTAACTACAATATGTAATGAAGTAAAAGTCAAGTCGGAATATGAAGTTACTAAACTATGTATGAATATGGTTTCGCATATAGATTTTAAAAAAAAAGGTTATCTTGGATATAATTTAATACAGGGAATGGGAGCATGGGTCATTAATCTATCTATAGTTTATATAAAGATGTAACTATAGTCATATATGTCATGAAACCTGCTGTGATTAATTTATCATAATAAAAGTATAAAGCGTTTTAAGTAGGTTGAACCAAAAAGGGACATATTCAACCCAAAAAATGTGTTTCCCCTTATGCTCATTGATTAAGCACCAGCTAGCTAGATCCCTTTTTGGATAATTAAGATGGTTTTTTGGATGCAATAGAACTGGGTGTAACCGAAACTAACAAGGCGAACCAGGTGGACCGGTGTGAACCCAGGTCAAACAGTCCATTTTTCCTTAATACCCAAAATGGTGTTAATGAAAAAAATAATTACCAAAATGGTGTATTTTTAAAAATATTTATTAAAATAGTGTTTTTTTAAAAAAATATTTCCTAAAATGGTGTTTTATAACTTTTGTATCATTTGTGTATACACTAAATTGTACTTATTTCGTCAACTCTAAGATCATTAAAACTTAATAAAAGTTTGAAACTTTTATTTAACCCTTTTAGTAATATTACTTTAAGACTTATTATATTTTAGAACAAGAATGAAAAATGAAAAATAATCTGAAACCTCATAAGTCCATAAGCACACCCGACTACTTCTTTAATGACTTACATTTATTACTTCCTAGCTTTCCTTTTCTTGTTATAAGAACAACCATCACCCTCAAACTAACACTTTACATTTGATTTCTCAAACTTCAACTAGTTTGTTTATTTATTAATATTTTCATGAAGATGAAATTGATACAATATAATGAATTAAAATATAACTAAAATTATATGTTCAGTTGTTCACTTTTGCTCTAATATATGAACTTATGAAGTACTCGTAGTTGTTATGACTAAGCATGCTAGAATGATTATAAGCTGTCACGGTTATATATATCGTTGGAAGTCGGTTTAGGGGGTGATTAAGCAATGAGATCAAATTTATCACATGACAATATTTCATTTGTAAGGCTACTATTATAATTAAATTTCAACGAGATGGCGAGATGGTAGGGGTGATATGTCATAGAGTGTGATAGCCAAATGTCTTAGCTCTACGGTCTCCGCCCTCGGATTTAAAAGTTCGTCGAAAGTATATCGAAAGTTGTAGGACATTGATATATGATACATCATGCATTATCATGTGTACATTATGTTGAAATTATAAGTTGAAAGTGAAACCTTATTTACTTTATAATATACTACAGATATTGAATGTTATGTTTTGTAGCTAAACAATTTAACAATACTTCCATTTTGATTTTCCATACCCTGCTTAGAATAATATTATATTTATATAAATGTTTTAAACCCCAAATACTAACGGCATAAGTAAATTTATATTCATACGACTTTATTAAGATTGTTTATAATTTTCTAATTTTATTTAAAATATTAGCATATAAATTTTAATATGTTACATAGATAGATATAGTTAATTTGGTTTCAAGCTTTTAAGTTTTAGTGATCTAATGAAAAAAATAAAACAAATACAATTTAGTTTATAGGCAAAATGATACAAAAGTTATAAAAACACCATTTTAGTAAATAATTTTTATAAAAACACCATTTTTTTTGTAAATATTTTTAAGAGTATACCATTTTAGTAATTATTTTTTACATGTACACTATTTTGGGTATTAAGTCTTTTTGTTAATTGACCCCTTTTTTTATCAACTAATAAAAATGTCTTAAAAGGAAAGAAAGAAATGATTCACAATCACAAAATTGAGTTATATATTCCTTAGGTTTTTATCTATATCTATACTTCCTCTATATATAATGACTTTTTCACTTTTAGTTTTTAAGCATTTTTTTCAGTATTCTCATAATACTCCATATACCTCATTCTCTCTAATCAACTAATCATTACACGTTATCATCGACTTTCAATTCTATCACCCTCCTCCGCAGCCCTCTTTCTCCACTACCTTTCTCGATCTCCACCATCGTCTTCTTTTTATATTATTCTCACCTTCTAACCACCGCAACGCACAAATACTATGTTCATTTACAAAAATATCTAATAGCCGCTACTAGCAGAAATTCCTGCCAAACAAACTACTAGCCGACTTAAAATGTTAGTAATTTTAAATTATTAATAGTTTGACATTTTATTCATTTTTTATTTATCTTACACAATATGCAATATGTAACACCAATCGTGTTCTTTATTGATACATAAAACCTATAGTGGGTTTGAGTTGTCATCCCGAAAAAAAGCCTTTTTAGTTGTAGTTGGGTCGATGATAGACGATTACGGTGGCGGTAGCGGTGACGGATGAGGATGTGTATATGTGATAGGTAAAAATGTGTTGTTGGCTTTGTTAATTTAAAACTATGAACGTCGTAATTATATTTTGATGAATAATTGTTTACTGTCATTCGAGTTAAGGTAAGTATGATATAAAACTATGACCGTTAAGAGTACATGAAATAACATATATACTTCTAGTAGCATCTAACTTATATACTACTAAAACAAGTTTGTAAAATAAATTATTCCTTATCCTTCAGTTATTTTACACGTATAATACTGTTTGAAAGTATTAACGGTACTAAAAGGATATAGATTATACCCATATACAATGTCAACTTCATCAAAAGTTATATATGATCGAGATATTTTGAGACCACCTTTTATTTTAGGACCAACTAGGACCATTGATTTTTGTACATCATCATTATCTACTACGATATACAATATTTTTTTGTAAAAACACTAAGACTTTCCGGCGACGGGCTCACCAGAAAATCATGTGTAAGTTAACTTACACATGATTTTTCTGTGGGTCCGTCGTTGGAAAGTCTTAGTGTTTTTACAAAAAAGTCTTGTATATCGTAGTAGATGATGATGGTGGTGTGTAAGTTACGAAAATCAATGGTCTTTTTTGGACTTTTTTTAGTTGGTCTCAAATTATCTTTCCCATATATATATATATATATATATATATATTAAAACAATAGTTATCCTAGCATTTTAAAGTCTTCTACAATTTAAAGCTATTTTTAAAAATTGCCACATAGGTATTTATCCTATGTGACATCTCTATATTTTTTTACAATATATAAATCTACAAATGTATATAAATATTAAAACAATAGTTATCCTAACATCTTAAAGCCTTAAAGCTATTTTTAAAAATTGCCACAGGTATTTATCTTATGTGGCATCTCTATATTTTTTTACAATATATAAATCTACAAAATTATATTATCTAAAACTATTAAATTAAATAAAAATAAAATCTATATATAAACAAAATCTTACAAAAATAAAAGTAAAAAATCACATTCTATATCATAATAGAAATCGTATGAATTTAAAATCTATTTTTAAAATTGGAAAATATTTGGTTTTCAAATTATTTATTTCTTAATTTTACTAATTAATATAACCAATATTATATATCACATTGTAATATAGTTTTTTATCCTTTTCGTGGTGGTAATTCTACGTTTTATAAAAACTATTATCAATTACTAGGTGAATTCAACATAATTTGAATCACAGGTTTGTTCTTTGTAATCTAATTATAATTTGAATTTGGTTTCCAACTATACCTAATTATAGCTTTTCAACTTTTATGAATTTTATTATTTGATGAAGTAAGTTTTATGAAACTATTTTTTTTTTAAAGAGTGTGATGAAATTCTAATAAGTCACATATCACTTTGCAAAAAATAAAAGATTGTTATGATTTTACATTATATTTACATTTTAACTTCATTTTATGTTCATTAGTATTGCATGAAGTATAATATGTGATAGTTAATATGAATATTTGATAAAGTATGTTTTTATATAAATGCAAAGATTTTCATAAATAATAAGATTTATATTTTGAATTTATCTATTTCAATAAATGTAAAAATTTCCATTTAATGATAATATAGATTTATATGTACATGCTTAAATAATGTATAGTTGTTAAAAGTTATTATAAATATTCATATAACTAAAACAACATTTTTAAATAACCGCACATCGTGCGGGTAAAAGAGCTAGTATATATATATATATATATTTACCTAATTACTTGAAAAGTATTGAAACTTGTACAAAATAACTTTATTATTATTGTTCAATCAAAAAATGCATCCTCTAACTTAATATTTCCACCGTATTTACCCTTAATATTTCCACCTCATTTATTAATATCCAACCCCACTAATACCAAATCACTTCAACTCCACTCCCAACACGTTGGCCCTCCTATTTCTCTAAAAGCAAAAAAACAAAAACCCATACAATAAACAAATTACAAAAAAAATAAAAAGTAAAAAAAAACAGATAGCCCAAGAAAAGAAAGGAGTCAAACTAGGGATGCAATTGGGAGTGAAACCGGGATACAATTGGGAGTCAAACTATGGATGCAATTGAGAATCAGACTGGTAATGTTGGGGTTGTGAGTCAAACTAGAGATGCAATTGGTTGTCAAACTGGTAATGTTGGGGTTTTCAACGTCATAATCAAAATGTACCATCTAATTCAACATCCAGGATGGATTGTATGTAGATAGGGTGGTGGGTCCAACATTGAAGAGTGGTAACTTTGTCATTGGATCTTGTACTGCAACATTGCAATCTGGTATGGCGGGTGGTTAGTGTTAGGTGTAATTTCTTGGGTTGAAAGGTAATAAAATTGTTTTATTTACATAATGTAATTCTTTTGTCAGGACATCCTTCTACCATCCTTTTACTTGTATGACCTTATGACCTATCTCCCTCAATGACTTATCACCCCCACTAGCTTTGGTTTATGAATATCATATCCTTAAGGGCGAAGCCCGCTTCGAATCATAATTTTTATTCAACCTACACATGTGTAAGTTATGTGTAAGTACCAAAAAGAAACCAAAAATTAAAAAGTCGTCAAAAGTATATCAAATTGGATCTCTAATGGAACAGGACAAAATTTTAAGACTACCCATGTTTTTTGTTTCGTCTAACGATTTATGGTTTGTGATTTAAAACATTTTGAATGATTTGGATGAATTTCCATATTTAATTGAAGAGAGAGAAAGAATGTGTGGTCAATAATTATTTTTGAGTTTTTTTTTATTAGTTCTCAAAATAACTCATCCCTAATATTATAGATTGATTTTCGATTTTGCTTACAAACACTTCTTAATTTGAAGAAAAAGAATATGGCATTAGCTTAGGTTTATTTCATGGTGGGGTGGGTGGCGTTTGCTTTTTAAGTAACAAATAATAAGTCTTGTAAATTGTTATATAACAAATTTATTCAAGGTGGCAATTGTTTTCTAAGTAACCTAGACCCAGAAAAAACATTTTTGTCAAGTTTATTCTCACAGAGGATTTTTTTTTATTGAACCCAAAAAAACCATTTTGTACATGTTTTAACTAGATTATTTTTCCACGTAATATGCGCGATGAACGTATAGAAAAGACATGTTAAAGTATAACTGAAGCGTGCATGGTTTTATAATATTTTTTCACCTTGTTTTTTTTCCATCTTTTATTTTTAATAAAAAGAAATTTGAAAAAGAAATTAAAAAAAAAACATACATGTTTAGTTATATACATTATACATGTGTAAATTGAATACCTTACATATTTGTAAGATATATACACACATGAAAATAAACAAATGAAATTTATACATGTGTAAGGAATTTATTGGCTTGTAGCTTGTAATTTTTATTGACATGGATGATTTATACGGGTGAAACCTCAGTCGCAAGACAATTAATTAATGAAGGGATTTGGGTCTGGTAACCTCATGTTCGAATCTTGGAGGAGACAAGGGTTACCTCTTTTAGTCTTGTGCCTTCGGGCGGATTAGTGTGAGGTTTTCCTCTCATCAAGTATTCACTATTGGCATTTTTACTACGAAAGAGCTCTCTAACGCGGGCCCAGTTAAATCAACGTATGCTAGACCTTTCGCTGTCGAATCGCGACACAAAATTTCAAGCGAAATTCATTTTTTTTAATAAAGTATGATCTGGACGAAGTATATCATAGTAAATACTTGTTAGTGATATATCTTTTGCTATAATTTTTTTTTTCTATAATACTTCTCCTACTATTCTTATATACAATGAATTATTTATTCATATGGACTATAATTAATGTGATATTTATCATATGTATTTTGATATTTATTTACGTATAATTGATCTGAAAAATAATGTTGTATAATCATTTATTAATTAAAATAATTTATTAAATGAATTAATTTTTAAATTTATTAAATATCTACCAAAAAGTACTACAAGTAAAACTTATCTCTTAATTTAAAATCACATATATAATAAATTAATTAAAGTACCACATATAATATGTAACTTTTATATATGGTATTAATTAATATTTAAAAACATATGTTGATTTTAAATAAGGTACATGATGTCATCCATTTGATCTAAGGTCACAATTCAATATATTTTTTTTCATATAAGGGTTTAGGCTTTTTCAAAAAATATTTACATGCCCTCTTTTATAATTATTGGTAGATGGTAGATACTTCCAAGCAATTAGCCTTTTTATTTTATACAAACAAACCCACATAGAGATTACAATGGACTGGGTTAAGATAGTTATGGACTTGTTTATAAAATTGGATATCAACCCCATCGGTCTACATTTACCATAAACTATCTCCTTCATCGGTTTTTTCACGACGATCGGTAGGGATGAGATTGGTCCTGAACCCGGTCCGAACTGGCCCAGACCGAGAAAGACCGAAGACCAAATATACTAAAACTCAAAACCAAGGCCCGACCCGATTGGCTTCCGTTCCGGTGGGTCCCGGGTTATTCTGGTTTGGTCTTGGGTTATAACCATTGGGCCTGATTTTACACTAATATATATAAGAACAAATTATACAATAATCAAATATTAAAACAAACATATAATACAAGAACAATATACACTTGGCTAAAAATAACAATATACATTCGAACAGTATATATATATATATATATATATATATATTACATACACACATGGTAAGAGAGAAGAAGTAGAAGATAAAATATAACAATATACCGTTGATGACAAATTATTGTAGTAGGATTTTCAAAAAAGAATAAAGAAGATGGTTATTTAGAGTTGGAACTTGGGAGCAATAGGTTTTTTTTTTCTTTAGGCGTGCATACATGTGTGATTAAAAGAGAAAGAATGAACGTTTGGTTTTCCAACAAAATATACAATCTATTTTTTCTTTTATAATTAGAAACCGGTCTAGGTTCATATTTTTTTAATTAGTCTCCAAGTCCATATTAATGAAAAACCCGACTTGGCTGCCCAATAACCCAGTTAAGGCCGAAAGATTGAAGAGGCAAATGTCGGGTCACTTCTGAGTTTCGGGTTTTTTTTAAGTTTAAACCGAACTGATCTGAGAACAGAAAATCTCCATATACTTAACCCCAATACCGGACCAATTGGCATCTGGGCCGGGCTAGATTTGGTCGAGCTTGGGCCGGTTTTCGGGTTTCATGGCCAAAATCTCATCCTTTTAACTATTGGGGATCCCCATTTTGTTATTATATGCAAACACAAATAATCAGGCACACTCAATTAAGATTTGAAGATCTTGCCTTTATATATAAATAATTAACAAAACAGAATGAAAACAATTTTGTATGTATAAACTGGTCAATTGGATAACTATTTTAACATTTTTCTTGATAAGCTCACGTGTTTAAATTAAGCTCATGACAACTATTTTTATTGATAAGCTTTTCCAATTAGCCCTTGACATAAACGAGATTTTGAAGCATTTGGCAACATCCTACTCGAATCTAGTATTCAAAAATATACCAACTAAAATATGTAAAAGTGAAAAAGCAAATATGTTATCTATAATATGACTCGATTAAAGAATTTGTCTTGCACACATTAAATTATTCCAGATGTTTCAATTAACAGAACTTATATTATCTTATTATCATGAAACTAACAGTAATATTTGTGTAGTCATGCATCGCACGCCCAGCCGTAAATTTAAGCAGAAGCAAAAGTTCTCCTAGGGTAATTTCAGGCCAAAATTATGACCTACCATAAATTCACAGCAGGTGACCATATTTTTATCCCCAAAGTAAATTAAAAATATTGAGACTTTTGTTTGGTTTAATGAATTTTGTAACACTTAGACTATTAGGAGTCGAGGCATTTCCTGAGTTCCCACCATACACTACTAGGTTGACAAGGCTTTTTAAGAAAAAACAAAGGGCTACTCCCCCTGATAGTCATAGTTAATTAATACATATGTAGTAGCCTAATTATGTCAAATGGTATACGTATTTGTGTACAACCATGTAATAAAATGGTCGAACATTTAAGGCGTCACAATTTGGTATAGTAAAGTAGATTAGTATATATATAACCAAGTCATTCTTTTGTTAAGTCATCCTTTTGTTCTGCATAATTTACAATAATGGCTTCAATTTTCATTGCAAGTTCAAGTCTTTGCTTTACTACCCCTTATCATTGTACAAGGAGAAGAAATATGGCATGGTTTCAAAATCCGTCATATTCAAGACAAGTAACAAAAATGGCAGCTGTAACTTCAGATGCACCCATTGTTAGACGATCAGCAAACTATCCCCCTTCCGAATGGTCATACGATTTTCTACAGTCACTGGCTGGAAACTATGTGGTTCGTTATTCTTAATTTCGCTAATTAACCTCACTTCACCTATTAGCTCGTTATATCATTTGTTAATAACTTTCTCTACCCTGAATATTGGTTGACTTCACAGAAAATTACATAGGTGTAATTATTTGTTTTCATATATATAGGCTCAAAATACCAAAAGAACATCAGACACCCTAAAAGAAAAAGTGAGGTCAATGATTTCTGTAGACACCGCAGTGAAGAAGCCCTTGAGTGCACTTGAATTAATCGATGATTTGCAAAGGCTTGGAGTATCTTATCATTTCAAGGATGAAATAAGCAGGGTGTTGAACACGATATACACTTGCCACTATGAAGCCCATGAAAAGTGGGAAAAAATGGATCTTAACCTTAGAGCTCTTGGCTTTAGACTCTTGAGACAACATGGCTATCATATACCTCAAGGTTGTTGTTGTTAATTAGTTATTGCTGGATTTTTTACTTTCTTTCCAGAAATTAACTTATACAAATTTGTGAAACTAAACAATGAAATACTATTTTGTGAAGAGATATTCAAGGACATCATGGATGAGGCTGGAAATATCAAGTCACATATACGTGAGGACACTGTGGCAATGCTTAACTTGTATGAAGCTTCATTTTATGCTATAGATGATGAAGATATGTTAGACGAAGCAAGGAAGTTCACAACCAAATGTCTCGAAGAGGCAGTAGAGATGTACGGCGACGTTGCTAATCAAAGTCCGTTGTTGTTGTTGGTCAGTCATGCCTTGGAGCTTCCATTGCTTTGGAGGGTCCCAAGGTTTGAGTCAATCTGGTTTATAGAAGCATATAAGGGGAGAAATGACAAGATACCATTTTTGTCTGTACTTTCTGAACTGGATTACAACATTGTGCAAGGAATTCACCAAGAAGATCTCAAGTCCTTATCAAGGTGTGTTCTTTATGTCTTATTTAGAACAACATAGTATTATGTCTTTTATGGAAATTAATCATTTGTCTAAATTAAATACGGAGTAATACTGAATAAAATATCAGTAGTGTGGACATACAACTATACTAATGAATACATAGCCATCAAGTTGAGACCAAATTTATTTTTATCTCTCTAGCTAGCTAGCTACCTTATTATTCTGATAATTAAAGTCACACACACACACACATAGGGTAAGGTTAATCTGAGAACTATTCACATATGAACATATGTAATTTCAAGTGTGTATATATATATGGTGTAGGTGGTGGGTTGGTCTACAATGGGACAGGAAGCTCACCTTTGCTCGAGACCGGATGGTGGAGAGTTTTATGTGGGCAGTTGGTGGAAACCACGAACCATCATTTGATCTTCTAAGGAGTCACGTCACAAAGAGTATTTCCATGGTAAACGTCATAGACGATATTTATGATGTGTATGGTACACTAGAGGAACTCGAGCAGTTCACTCAAGTTGTGAGAAGGTTGGTGCTATTTATATAGTTTTGGATGGAGTAGGAAAACTTACTTACTAGACATAGATCCAGTTTTAATTTTATTTTTTTGTAACGTTTCTAATATGAAGTTCCAATAAATGGATTATTATTAGTTGGGACATAAATGCAGCTGAAGGACTTCCTGATTACATGAAGACATGTTTTCTAGGATTCTACAACACCATCAATGAGATGGCATACAACACCTTGACAAACAAAGACTCTTTTGTTATACCTTCTGTGAAACAAGCGGTACGACGACATATGATCTACTTTCCCAAGTTTTGTCCAATTGATAAAATTTCGATAACCATATATGATTACGATTTTTCTTGATTCAAAAGAAAAAACTTGAATTTTTAATTTTTACATTGCAGTGGACAGAATACTGTGAGGCAAACCTCAGAGAGGCACAATGGTATAACAGTGGATACACCCCAACACTTGAAGAGTACTTGAACAACTCGCGAATTACTGTTGCGGTTCCCGTAATAGTCTTAGGTGCTTATTTCTTGGATTCAAATAAAATTGTTGGAGAGGCCTTGCAGAATGTAATATGCTGGTCGGCTATTGTTCTACGCCTTGCTGATGACCTGGGTACCTCATCGGTAAGGAGAAGTTATCTCCATTAATTGTTCATATGATTTGTGCACATATATATATATATAACAAAAAAAATATAAACATTATGTATCGTTTATGTTATAACTAGGCGGAGCGTGAAAGAGGTGATGTTCCAAAAGCAGTCGAGTGTTACATGCATGAAACTGGTGTTTCGGAAAAAGAAGCCAGGACACATATAAAGAAGTTGATCATAGAGGCTTATAAGAAGATAAACAGAGAAAGAATGGCTTGCAAATCTCCATCTATGCAGGTATTTATGGAATGTGCATCAAATCTTGGTCGAATGGGGCAATTTACATACGAGCGTGGGGATATATTTGGCACGCCAGATGATTTATATAAACGTCACCAAGTTTCATTACTTTTTGAACCTAAACCTTAGGGGATCATTGTGTTGATCGGTTATCTATATGTTTTTAAACTTGTAATTAACCAAAGAATAAATGATTAAAGTTTCATCATTTATTCGCTTTATTAAGATGTGTTTGGACCTATCTAGGGATATGCACGGGTCAAAACCCGGCCCGAACCGGCATAACCCGTGACCCGAAATTGCAAGAAAAACGGAACCGAAACCCGGCCCGTTAACCTCCCGGGCGGGTCGGTTCGGGTTCGGGTTTTAGCGGGTCGGGTCCGGTTAAACCGGGTAGACCCGTTTTTTCCACCTAAAATTATATAAATAGCACACCAATCAAATTATATATATAGAATCATAGAGGAGAAGGTTTACAAAGAAGCCAAAATGAAGTAGCAGCAGAAGCATGTATCATATCAGTATGTTACATATCGAACAGAGCAATTGATAGAGTGTGATGTTGACTGTAGATGAGCCGCCGGTCGTGTTGCCATGGTGACGAGGTAGTGTTTGTGCTAGTGCTTTGATTCGTGCATCTCTTTTCTTTTCAAGATATAATGAATAATGAGAAAAGGTGTAAGTATATATATTTTATATCTATATGTAAAAGATGGGGTAGTGTAAATCAGATAACTTTCAAAAAGAAAGTGTAAATCAGATACTATTAAAAAATTGTTGTATGGTCATGTCATGTCTATCCAGTGTCCCCACTCACCACTTCTTTAGTTTATTATTTATTTAATTTTATTTAATACAAAATATATAATAAATTACGTATGGAATTTCAAAGCTTGTGTGTGTACACTTTTCAAGACAAAATTGACCACTTCCAATACATGTGCTTTATTGAGTTTTTCACCATTTACCCTCCACCTCCAAAACTCCATTGTTACAGATTATATACGAACGCATATACATACATAATATGAAGTTAACCCACATATATATATATATATATAATTATGAAGTATGTCATGGTTTTGACGGGTTAAACCGGCAACCCGCGGTTTTTGACCCGGACCCACTAAACCACTAATATACTGAACCGTGACCCGACCCGTCTGGTGTCCGGGCTGGTCGGTTCGGATCGAGTACGGGCGGTTTTGTTGCGGGTCACGGGTTTACGGGTTGTTTGCTCACCCCTAGACCTATCTATACTTCTATACTTATTATAGCCCATATTGAAAATTTATAAAAATGGGACATGCAAATTGACCAAAATACCCTTAATTAATTAAATCACCATCAATCCTTAATATTAAATTACATTATTAGTCCATATATTATAAAATATCTCGACTAACCCCCTTTAAATCAAATACCTTACCTACACCAATTGATGCCGCAACCACCGTCACCATCCGTCGCCGCCATCACACAATCGTCATCGCCAGCTCGCCGCCGCATTGCGCGGGTACCATGCATTTGTTTTGAAATCAAGTAATTATACATCTGGTGTTAAATGATATGATATATCGTATGATTATTGTTCTGCTTATTTTTATCTATCAATACTATAACACTACAACACGATAAATGTACATTCTGGTTTCATATCGTTAAAACAGAATATATGGGATAGTGATCACAACAATGTGACTAAATCATGAGCACCCTTTAAATCGATGTGTTGAGCAATGGTTTGGTCATAACAAGGAGAGTGGTCTTTGGAATCACCTGCAACATAGTATCTCATGGGGAACCAATGAGCTCAGTTACAACTCTACAACCTGATGTGGGGAAAACTTTCTACAACGTAAAAATGTAAAATCATACTGAACTAGTTGAGTAACTATAAACAATGGGGATAACAAGTATGCATGCTTCTAGCATGAATTTGTGAAGGGGGATGATTTTGTATTTAGACATGTGATTCACAGGGAGGGAAGATTGTGAGGGAGAATGGAGAAGGATATATGCTTCTAGCAGCATATTTGTTTTTCCCATAAACAATATCGTACAATAGTCAATAGCTATGGAAATTTGAAACATATGTTCACCAACGGATGTTTGACTTCCCACTAAATAAGTATTTAATATTACGAGCATAGTGCCCGTGCGTTGCGGCAACTAGAAGGTGATAGAAAATACAAAAGGAAGGCGGTGGTGGAGATTGAGGGAGGCGGTGAAGGAGGGCAGCGTCGGAGGGTGATAAAAAATCGATGAGAGTGTGTAATGATTAAAGAGAATGGGGAAATGAGGGTATATGAGGGTTTTATGTTTAAGTAGAGGTACTTTGGGAAGAAAAAAAGTGTTGAATTTTAAGACATCCAATACTCGTTATAAGGGAGTATAGAAATTTAATTTGCCTCAATGATTCATGCAAGCTCAGATCTTAATGAGTCACAACTTTAATCATTCAGTATTTACAGATTCATTCAGTTTTTAACAAAAAGCAACTAACTGTGCTTAAAGCATGACAACAAACCCATAAGATCAAACATTCTCCTGGAGATATTCAGCAGCTTATTCATCCCTTGAAACAGATTCTAGTCCAGCTGAAGGGTTATCAGCAAAATACTCCTGATGCTTAACATTTACGCCATACTGCAGACCATAGCCATCATCTTATTATTAGTAAGAAATGAAAGTTCTAGATGGAAGAAAATGTAAATTGCATATAAGTTTCAAGTATCACTACTGTCCCTATAAGGCTATAACAATGCCAAGTGAAGATAATACCAAATACTCCGTAAATATTAACAATTACCTCTTGAAGAGCCTTGGAGAGATCTTCCATGTTCATAATCAGGCGCTTTTCCTGAAACCACCAAAAGTTACCACAATACAAAACTAATAATGATAATATTGAGCACTTCACAATGTATTATCAACAAGTACCCTTTGCTGCTTGTCTTTTTTGTCCCTAACAATAGTTGCCTGTCTAGCCTTGCAATGCCTACAATAAAAAATAGAAAGTTAAACGGCTATGCATATGTAAATAGTAACAAACATGCAAGGAGACTAAAAACAAGATTTTTCATTTCCAAGTTAGTGTTATATTTATTAGTCACTTTAAATTATGTAATATTATAGTAGATTAGTAGTTATATTCAGGTAACTTAGGTAGACTAGGAAGTAAAGGAAAGTTGCTGTAGGTTGGTTATCATATGTAAATATGTAACGTGTATAATTCGGTTCTTCATAAGCTTGAATGTCAACTTTATAATTGTATCAGACTTGTATAACATAACTAGGACTCCCCCACTATATATAGAGGGGGTGGGATAGCCGATTAAATGTATCCCAAACCATTCGAATATACTTGTTATATAAAGTAGCATTCGGCCAATTCCTCGTCTTTCTTTGTTGTTTTTCGTGTTCTTGTGAGGGTTACTTAAGCTGGTTTTAGCTTCAAGGATACTTTAGGCTGGTAATCCACAACTGTTTTTCATGTGTTTCGAGGGTTATTTGCTGCTGTATATTGAAGGCAGTAAAGGGCTGTTTGGGAGGGCGTTGTTTGCAGTAAAATCGCAGCAGCAAAGGTGTGTGTGCAGTCTCATACGGCTGGGTTAAAACCGCCTTATGTGTGCATATTACTTGCTGGTTATTCACAGCAATAAGAGCCATAGCTTTGTATCCAAAAGGGTTGCCAATAGCTTTTGGGGGTGCAAATTCAACAAGAGATTATTCCGCATTCTCACAGGATCACAATCATTTAACAGTAAGCATCTCCAAAGATGTGCAGTTTGAAAAGAATATGTCTAGTAGTATTAAAATGATAGACATGATCCTAATAGCATTCTTCGCACACCCCAACCACAAGTTAAATCACGAGCAACTTGATACTAACCAAGGGTATCAATATAAGCTTTCATTCTAAAACGACATTTTATATCATTCCTATTTCGTACTGTCAAATACATATAGGTTAAAGACAATAGATAAAAAAACATCTGACTGGTAAAAAAACTTACTGAAGAGCATCAGTTGCAACATCCGAAACAAACTTCTGAGCAGCAACAGCTACCAGCCTGGTTCTGAAACGAGATGAGAATCAATGATGTTATCAGATCCAGGAGAGAAGTCAGTAATGTATACTTCTGTTGAGCTGAAAGCTCAAACCAAGTCTAAACACTTAGCCATGTCAGCAGTTTTGGCCCAAGTATATTATATATTTCTATCACTACAAAAAGGGGGGAAATGTAGACGAATGAACTATGGCTTGCTTAATTCAGGGGAGATGAAATCGACACAGTATCAAATCATTACTTACCCATTTACCAATATACACCTAATTCACTTTACTCAAAAAAAAAACAGTTGCATAAACCATGCACGATACTTTTCCTTGTATAACAAATTTCTCATTTCCTATGTATGAAACTGTACCACACATAAATGTCTCCAGAAAAAGAGATCTATAATCTACTAAACACTGTCTGCCCAATGCAAACATCACAGTCAGCCAAATACAGTTGCAAAAAATAAGAGCCGGAAGTTTACTCCTAAAATGAGTTAGCTTGGGAAGATTTTCTAAGCTCTGAATAGATTAGAACGGGCAAAACCTATACTTCTTTCAAATATCCACAGGTCAAACTAGTACAGAGACTGTTTCGTAATTTTGGAGGGTGGCGGTTGAGGAATTTTTTACCACCGGCTATACAAGAAATTTTATCCACCAGAAGACCTCTATACAGGTCACCTGAACGCACCACCGCTTGCACACCACCAACGGCGGAACCACAGAAAAAAAGGACAAAAAAAGTAGACAAAAAGCTGCCACCATGTATTCACCAGTGCAATTTTTCCTGTTGACATTACCAACGTATTAATCCTCACCGGCAGGTCATTTGTTTCCCAACCACCGCTTTGTGCTTGAAAATAGATTCTAGGGGACAAGAGAGTTGTATTAGGGTGATTATAGTCTTCAAGCAAGCACATGGATTTCCAGAACCATTAGGTGAATTAATTTTTGTTATCTTTTTAAATTTCACTTACGTTTTTTCTGACAATTTATAATAATTTGGAAATTGTATTTAGTCTACTCAAATATAAATTGAAAATTAACAGCTTAACCCGACCCAGCGCAACTTGGTTTTAACCCGCTGCATTGCTCATGACCAGGTTTAAACAGCCATCACATAACTTGAGAGAACCATGGATGCTATCAAGACACTTTAAAACTTTTTGCAATCAAAAGTATATGACAAGAAGTTAATGTCATCGTGGATTAGTGTAGCAAAAAGACAGGGAAAGAACATATAAACCCTTGTAAAGCAGAAACCTTTACCTAACCAAGTGAATTGACTAACATAAAAGACCTTAAATCCAACAAAAGCACGCATGTCAAACATTAGAAACAAGAACATGATTAGCAAGAACCTACATTCGAACATCTGGGCATTGAAATCCACTCTTGGCTAAGTAATGTTCCACCAGTTCATCAGGAATCTGTACCAGGTGAATAAAAGGGGTTCACTATTCTTAGCCCGAGTATGTAAACAGAAAGAAATGGACGGTGAGTTTCGTAAACCCTTACAGTAGGAGTGTAGTCCGTTAACGAAGCAAGAAAATCCGAGAGAGCATTTTCGTCATCATGTCTAACTTCATTTCCCTGCTGCTGCTGCTGGTTATGATTCATATTCTCGTCTGCGCAATGTTATTAAGTCGTAAGGGTTCGTTCCTAATACTTAAGGCACCTCTAAAAAGTAATTAGCACATCGACAAGCACACACACATTTCCATGGTGGAGTATTTCCTTACTGCTAAGTAGAACATAACTCTACAATCTGAATTAGGATGCAAGTATCTATCTTTTTAACTGGATATTTAGTTATTATTAATATTCAATTCGGGATTTAAAAATGTAAATTAAATTAAATTAAACAGACTAATGATTGCAATATAGGGTCTACTTAGGGTTTCGTATGTTAGGATTTCATAGATCAGGTTTCAAATAAGAGCGAAATTAAAAGGTTATTAAAAAGTTCGATAAATATAATTTTCAAGTAATATATGTGTAAAGAGAATAGTGATGGTTACCGGATAATTACGCCGTGGTCGAAACAGATGTTGAACAGAGAATTGAGAGTCGTAAATACTATTCCGAAAGAGGGAATTATTACCCTTACAACAAGACTTCAATTATATAGTTAGAAATGGTACACCGTACATAAGATTAACTAATATATTACGAGTAAAATTTTTAACCTCATGTTTAAGGATAAAAAGTAAAATTTTTAACCTCATGTTTAAGAATAAAAAAATTACACAAAATAATGATTTTATAGTTACACCCACGGTCCTTTTTATCTTCTAAAGTTTCTTTATTATCCCCATTAAATCACATTTACATCATTTATTTAAAACACTCGCTGCTGCTACCACCACACCGTCATCATTGTCACCGCCTCGTATTGCACGGTATCATATATTCAATGTTTAAATACACCTCGTATTTAAAAAGAGCGCTAGTAGTATAACTGATGTATACATAACATCGACTTTTTTAAGTTTTGACTTAGAGTCTGTCTTTTTATCTTTGTGACTTTGTCTTCCTGACTTCACAGTTATCCATCATTTAGTTGTTAAAACTTAAAACTATATACCAATTCCGTTAATGTGTATTGATATCATATTCTACCTACAATAGTAGAATACCTCGAATTAAGTGATAGCTAACCGTTACATTCAAAATTTACCGACTAATAGATTAACCAAAACACTATTATAAGGCAACAACGCCTTTGTGGCATATTAATAATGTTTCGTTCACCATTCAAAATTAAGATTAAGATAAGATATAAAAAACTATTTTAAGTAGAACACTCACAACCAAGATAGTCGAATTTCATGTTAGTGATTGCGCAAAGTTAGTTATCCATTGCTATCAAACCTAGAGCCCACAACATTCTCTGCCATCTAATGTAAATTCTAATACGATATATAGCTATGAGCACTTTCAAAATAGCATGGGTTGCAAGCCTTGGTAATGGAAATTAAAACACATTGAAATAAAGAAGGTGGCGTGGCAATGGCATGGCATGGTATGGTATGTTTTCATAAATATGTAGGACATGTGTTTAAATTTGTAACAGATTGGGTACTAAAATGGCATGTTATCCCTTTTCAAGTGATTGGTATGAAGCCATGAACCAAATCCATAACATTGAGATTTTGAAACAGAAACCAAAAATACTTTTGAGTTTTGACACATCACAAAGGCATTGCCCCACAACCAAATTAGTGTTTGGCTTATGGAGGGGTTTATGTGATGATAATGTACGTCTTTCTAAGGCACTTCTAACTTTTAAAACACTTCTAGGCTCCTCTTGACACATGATTATTCTATGTTTTTTTGTTTCTACATTAATACATACAATAGCCTATATAAGTATATATGTATGTAATTATTATTAGTGAGTGTGGGTTGTCATATATCTAACTTAGATGAAAAACTTCTCACATAATGTATTTTAATATTTTTTGTATAATTAATAAATGATGGGGGCCCATGAATTTTATGGGATAAAAAAATAAGATGTGAAAGGTTTTTCACCCAACTTGGATGCGAGACAACTCCCACCTTTACTTTTCCTTTATAATTATAATAACTTGTATAATGTAATTATATTGTTAATGTAGTAATTTTAATACCAAATAATAAGCTAGCTAGAAACTATAAAATGGAAGGTGTCATTATGTTCTATTAACCATAACGTTATGCAATTTACCTCTCTTATTATAATCGCATGACTGGTCCACGAGAGCCATTAGATGGTCAATTACCCGTTTCCTATATGTTTTGGCCCCAAAGAGTATACCGGACCTCTAACTTCAATCACACATATCAATTTGCATTTTCAATCCTTCATTTTAAACCAATTTTATATCCTATCACTTACTCCGTACTTCTTTACTATGAAATAACTCTAAACGATACCCAACATATTAGATCAGATATAGATATAAGTGAGGTAGAATGTATACAGTCGTATATTAACAAAAGTAAAATAAAATTAAAAAAACTGGAAAAAAAAAAAAAACTAACTACGTTTAATGGTCACTAACATGCATATAAACATACAGTATGTTTTTTTCATATAAAAGTTCACATTTTAAATTTTATAATAAAAAGTATTTTAATACAGCTCATAGCAATTAATATATATATATATAGGAAGGGTTATTTGAGAACTCATAAATAAAAAAGAACGCGAGAACAATTCTGGACCACTCATTTTCTTATATTTTCTCTCTCTTCCATTAAATAAGAAAATTCACCCAAATTATTTAAAATGTTTTATTTCACAAACCATAAATCGTTAGACGAAACAAAAAGCATGGGTAGTCTTAAAATTTCGTCCTCTTTCATTAAAGATCCAATTCGATATAATTTTGACGACTTTTTAATTTTCGTTTTTTTTCCCCATCGCGTTCATCCTACACATGTGTAGGTTCATCCTACACATGTGTAAGATCATTGTTTTCACATGTAAATTAGTAAATGAACATATGTACACAACAATGAAGGTCAAGGGCGGAGCCCGTCAATCCATGGCAGAGCCATGGTAGCCAAGGACGGAGCCCGTCAGTCCATGGCGGAGGAATAGAGGCTAAGGGCGGAGCCCGTTAGGTAGATCACCCCTCACTGGTCACCCCCTATGACCTATCACCCTCTATGACCTATCACCCTATGACCTATCACCCTCTATGACCTATCACCCCCACCAGCTTTGGATTATGAATATCCTAAAGGGCGAAGCCCGCTCCGAATCATAATTTTTGTTCAACCTACACATTTGTAAGTTATGTGTAAGTACCAAAAAGAAAATGAAAATTAAAAAGTCGTCAAAAGTATATTGAATTGGATCTCTAACGAAAGATGACAAAAATTTAAGACTACTCATATTTTTTTGTTTCGTCTAACGATTTACGGTTTGTGAGTTAGAACATTTTGAATTATTTGGGTGAATTTTATTATTTAATTGAAGAGAGAGAAAGAGAAAAAAGAACTCAAGAACCATTCTGGATCACACATTTTTTCTCTTTCTCTCTCTTCAACTAAATAATAAAATTCACCCAAATCATTCAAAATGTTCTAACTCACAAACCGTAAATCGTTAGACGAAACACAAAAATATGAGTAGTCTTAAATTTTTGTCATCTTTCGTTAGAGATCCAATTCAATATACTTTTGACGACTTTTTAATTTTCATTTTATTTTTGGTACTTACACATAACTTACAAATGTGTAGGTTGAACAAAAATTATGATTCGAAGCGGGCTTCGCCCTTAAGGATATTCATAATCCAAAGCTGGTACGGGTGATAAGTCATTGAGGGTGATAGCTCATAGTGTGATAGGTCATAGAGGATGATAGGTCATAGGAGGTGACCGGTGATAGGTAATCTACCTAACGGGCTGCGCCCTTGGCTACCATGGCTCCGCCATGGATTGACGGGCTCCGTCTTTAACCTTCATTGTTGTGTATATATGTTCATTACTAATTTACATGTGAAAACAATGATACTGCACATGTATAGGTACACAAGTACATTTTTTGTTTCACAATTATTATAAGATTTATATAGCTTGAGACTACCCGTCCAATGAACGTGTCTGAGCAGTATGATTATTATATATATATAAACTTCCAAATATATCTTGAGGGGTTTATTTATGAATCGTAAGTATTATCATCAAATGTCACACTGACCAAATTGAGTGACATTGGTATAGGTATACAATGGAGGTTAAATGGAACGGTCCATCCTGAAATAAAGGCATATGGTGAAGAATTTGTGAAGTGGTGACAATAAAAGCATACACATTAATGAATACACATACATAGTTACATACATTACATACAGTTAAAAAAAACTTAAAATATCAGCCAAAAGTCTCACAGACACACCGACCCCCTTCACCTCTGTTTCTCATTCAAAACATTCCAACTATACATATATATACTCCGTATATATATATTTATAAATAAATACAGTAATACCCTTTATTTAACTCCTGCAGTTTACTACATACAAAACAAGTTTGTCTTGTTCTTTAGGTCTCACACTTCAAATGTGTGTGTCTGGCACAAAAATCCGTATATTTCTAACTCAAAAGTTTCAAGTGAAACCAAGAAGCAAGACACTATGATGGCTAATGATACATACACAACAAAATGGAAGTGGGTCCCTATCTTTTTTTTTTCATCTAAAGTATCTATATTATTATGTGTCAATTAAGCAAAATGTGATGTGGGTTTTTGTTTTCAGTGAGAAAGGAATGGAAACAAATGAAGGTTTGAGGACTTTAGAGTGTTTAAGAGGCAGATTGCTTGCTGAAAGAGCAGCTTCTAAGGCTGCAAATGATGAATCTGAACAAATTGGCAAAAAGGTTTGTTTTTTTCAATCTTTGTTATACTAATTAAGTGGGTGTTGTTCAAATTTGCTAATTAGTATTATGCTCTGCTTACATAGACAGATAGTCCCTAATGTAAGACCAATGTTTTGTTTTATTTTTTTAACTGGTTAGTATTTGTACGTGTTTAGATTAGTCTTGATTTGGGTTTTATGAATCTTGAAAAATGTAGGTGTTAGAGCTTGAAAAGCAGTTGAAAATGGAGGTTAAATCAAGAAACAAAGCTGAAAAAAGGCTAAACTTTTTAATGAAAAAGCTTGAGTCTTTGAACATATCTTATGTTAATGCTAATTCAGCTGATGATTATGAATCTTGTTCAAGTGTTTCTGAAAAAGGTGAAATTTCATCTGTTTCATCATCTTGTATATCTTCTCAACATCAAATGGAATTGCAATTCCAAAAGGCCCATCTCAAAAACAGTGGTGAAAAAATAAATTGCCATGAGGCAATTGCTCAGAATTCCAATGAGAATGTGATTTTTCCAACAAGTCAAAAAGATGGTGATAAAGATGATTTAGAGAAAGCTGATTACAATGGGTATGTTTCTTGAATTTAGAATTTGATTGAAAACACATTATCACTCGGATATAGTCAATGTGTTAGCACATTTAGTTTAATGTTAAATATATTTAAATTTTATGCTATGATTACTAACTATTTTGAATTATTTATTTTCCTTTTATTTTCAAAAATCAGATGAAGGTTTGTTCCTTTCATTCTGATTATCAATTACGAGTCCTTTTTTTTTAATTTTTATGTATTTTCAATGAATTTGGATCTAAAGTGCCAAAGACAAATCATAT
This sequence comes from Erigeron canadensis, assembly GCF_010389155.1. Classification (NCBI taxonomy): domain Eukaryota; kingdom Viridiplantae; phylum Streptophyta; class Magnoliopsida; order Asterales; family Asteraceae; genus Erigeron; species Erigeron canadensis. The sequence continues at coordinate 36,861,436 of NC_057766.1, forward strand.
GTGTCATAGTTCAATCAAGTTTACATAATAGTGAGGGGGAGAGGAGTGGTCACGGCATGGATGGTGGCATGCCCATGCCGCTGGCTGCACACCGCCGCCATCCCTCCGGCATGAGGACGGCATGGTGGTGAACGGCATTAAAGACCGGCGAGTCATGGCACATTTGAACGTTGGAGAGGAGCGGAGTGGGGGGTGGGGTCCAGCAAATTTGACCGTTGAACACTATTAAAAAAAAAAAAATTCTCTTACATCTTTATCTATAAATACACATCATTTTTAACCAAAAAATCACCAAACAAAAAACATATCTTCACATTTTCACCAAAACAAACACCACATTACTAAAAAAATGGATTCTTCTTCCTCATCTTCTTCATTTTGTGTTCCCTCGGAGTTAGACGAATCGTCTACGGGGAGTACTTTTGAGTTCTTTAACCAAGTGTATGCCGAGCTTGAAGATACCGGCACCTCTACCGACACTCGTAGGTATATCGATCGAGACCGTGAAGAAGCTCACGCCATACTAATGCGTGACTACTTCGTTGAAGACTCAAAGTTTGATGAACCATTTTTTCGTCATCGTTTTCGCATGAGCAAGAGGTTGTTTTTGAAGATTGTTGGTGATATTGAAGCCAACTTTAGTTACTTACAAGAGGGGTACGACGCACGGGGTAAAAAAAGTTGCACCGCTCTTCAAAAGTGCACATCGGCGATCAAGCAAATGTCTACGGGTGAACCTTCAGACGCGTATGACGAGTATTTATGTATGGCTGCTAGAACTTCACGCGAGAGCATGGAGTACTTTTGTGATGCGGTCGTCAATTTGTATCAAAAGGAGTTCTTACGTAGGCCTACATCTCATGACTTGGCTCTCATCACACAAGCTCATGAAAAAAGACACCACATTCCAGGAATGCTTGGTAGTCTTGATTGTACACACATCGAATGGAGGATGTGCCCTAAACACTTAAAGGGGCAATACACGAGGGGTGATCACAAGGTACCTACTATTATGATTGAGTGTGTTGCTTCTTATGACTTGTGGATTTGGCATTCGTTTTTCGGTCCCGCTGGATCGAACAACGATGTCAATGTTTTGCAGCAGTCGTCGTTGTTTCAAAACGAGCGTAATGGATCCGCGCCAGACAGTTCATTTAGCGTAAATGGACATGAGTACAAGCGCGGTTACTACCTTACCGATGGAATCTATCCTAGGTGGGCTGCGTTTGTTAAAGCTTATCCTCATCCAGTGGAACAAGATGAAAAGAAATTTAAAAGACTACAAGAGGCTGCAAGAAAGGATGTTGAGCGAGCCTTTGGTGTTCTCAAGGGAAAATGGAAGATCTTGGAACGTCCCCTCCGGCTATGAACAAAGGAGAAGATCAAAAAAGTCGTCGCTGCGTGTACTATACTTCACAACATGATCATCAAAGACAACGGGCGGGCGATATCACCGGTTCATATTATGGATCCACCGGTGCCAAGAGTTTATAACCCGGAAGCAAACCGGGAGTTAATGGACGAGAACGTGCATCATCGGCTCCGATACGATCTCACGGCGCATGTATCGGCTTTAGACTTATCATTTCTTGACGATCCAGCGATGCAGCCACCATCAGTTGCGAGTTTGATATAGTTGTCTTCATTTTAGAAATTTAGAATTTAAATTTATGTTTATGTAATGTTTAGTTTAATTTGAATGAAATATTTGAAGTTTTTATTAAAAAAGAAAGTGTTTGATTAAATTAAATGAAAAGGAAAAAAAAATTTTGGGAGGGATGGGAAAGTCATGAATGTCATTAAAAATAGTTGGGAGGGATGAAAAGGAAAATTGAGTTGGAGGTATTTGATTGGTGGAATTTGGGAAGGATGAGAATTTGAACCACATGACTCCTCTTCCCCTAATAATACTGTATTATGTAATGATTCTAAAATATTTTTACCTTTACCTGTAAGACAATGTCAATCATAATATAAAAAAATGTTATAATATGGCATAGTTCAGAAGTTCATTTGTCCACAGTAAAGTTTCTGTTTTATCTGTACTTCTATATTACTGTATAAAAAATTATAATCCATGTTGAAAGTTTACAAAAATAAGACATGTGAATTGATCAAAATATACTTTATGAATTAAATCACCATCAACCCTATAATATTAAATTACTCTATTAGTTCATTATATTATAAAATATTTCTACTGACCTTTTAAATCAAATATTCTTACCTACACCAGTAGATGTCGTCACCACCATCATCTTCAACTCGCTGCTGCAATGTGCGGCTAACATATTCGTAGAATGTCATGTATTTATGGACATCGACTTTCCAACATATTAAAAGTGTGTATATTCAAATGTGTGCCATATCTTTTACTTTTCTACTAGATTACTTTATTTGTCCAATAAAAACTCCATTTGACTTTGAAGGACAAGATGATTATTTTGTTACTCTAAAATTATTAACACATATACCAGAGTGTTTAATAATTGAATTGCAAAGTCTTTCTAAACTAGTCTTAAGTAACTGTAAAAGAAACTATTGAGAATGAACTAAAAAGTGGTTTAAAATACACATAATTGATAGTTTCTACATGGTTCTACGTTTTATGTACTATAGGTGTTTGTTGCAAAAGCTTTGATTTATGTTCTTCTCATAATCTAATATTTTGCTGGTTAGGTCAAATTCTCTTGTTACAAAAGACAACATTGGTCACGAAGGAAGCGATCAAGAGGCGGATGATAATGTCGATAATTCGATGGCATTGGTTGAAATCAAAGAGGACACGATCACGACACCAAGGAACGAAGAAGATCACAATGATAGCATTGACAACTCCATGGTGTTAGTTGTGGTCGATTCTATGGTACCAAAAGAAGAGAAACATGATGTTCCTATTTGTAATGGCAATGTGAAAGATGTTCTTGATGCTTTAAGGTATGCTAGAGAAAGTCTTCAAGCTTCAATTGAGATGAGAAGACACATGAATTCAAACATTTCTCAAACTAGACTCAATGGAATCTCTTGTTGAAGTACGTTATATACATAGTTATAAAATCTACTAGTGATTAATTTTAAACTTATACTATTGTTTTTAATATTTGAGAAATAAATTGAAAACATTTATATCTCCCTGTACTTAAATGAATAGGCATGTCACAAGGGACACATGAGTTGTGGTACCAATCTTTTCCCTTCCATACCTGCCTTCGTTAATGTTGTAAATTGTGCAGGTGACACGTGTACTATTTTCGTTTTTCTACAATTCACTGTTCACTAATATGAATTAGAAATTAACCAATCGATCTTTGCTTAAGTGAGACCGACTTTTCTGTTAACCTTAGAAAAATTAATTATATTAACAAGATTTTTTTTCAAATGAACCAAGATGACCAATGCACTAAATAAACATTTTAAAAAATGTATAAAAATTCAAAAACCAGCAAAGACGATCAAAAGTTCAAAACAACAAACATTTTAATTAAAGACTCATATTGTCCGAATAACAAAAAAGTTATTTATTGAATACCGATTACAAAATTTTCTAATATTTGACTTTTACCTAATTAGCTGTAAGAATAAATTGGCCAAACTTGAAGTGGATACATCATACATGTGACTTCCCATTTTGGTCCATGAATAAAGCCAGCATTAAATTAATTTACCAAAAAATATTTACAGTATATAGTTACCTTTATTATTTAATAATAAATCTGACATCAAAGATATACTCTTTGCATGTATGACTTTACCTATATACCAATTATAGCAAACGTCGGTTGCTTAGAAGAAAGAAAGAAAATAAGAAAAATGTGACAAGACATGCATGCAAAAACTAGCATACGGTATGAGATATCCGTTATAATGCTACATCAAGATTCAAGACCAGCAGCATATTAAATATTCGTTTTTCATTTTATTTTTTTTTAAAGATAAATTACGCATAACTTTATGTCGTGATTCGACAACGAGGGGTCTAGTATACGTTGTCTTTGTCGGGTCCACGCTAAAGAGCTCAATCGAAGTAAAACTGTCTATTAAAAATACTCAATGGGGAAAACCCGCTATTAATCCGTACGAAAGCACAACAATTAATAGAGGTAAGTCTTGTCCCTTTCGAACCTGAGACCTATAAGTCACCAAGGAAATACTAAACCACTACACAACTCATTATTAGAGCATACTACACATAGTTCACTTACTTTTGTTTAGTTTATGCAAGGGTGGAAAGGAAAGAGAAAAATTATAAAATACATTCTTAAAATTTTTTTTAAGTGTGAAGAGGATAAAAGAGAGTGTAGTTTTTTGTTTTAAGTTTTCCTCTCATTTTTGAGGTGATTAGAAAAAAAAACTTCTCTTCCCTTTCTTTTCCTTTCCACACTTAAGTTAACTAAACAATAGAGTGATATTTTGAGGATCCTCTTATAACATTTTTTTTCCACCTTTTAATGTACAACAATGTATACGTTTGTTGCATAAAAAAATGTAATTAGAAAAAGGAAGTGACAATAGATACCCAGATTTTTCACCTTTTAACGTACAATAATGTACATGTACAATAATGTATACGGGACTTTGATCAGTGTCAACCCAACACCACTGAAGACTCCGCTGTTATCATCATGCCGCAACTGGATTGTGCAGGTCTCACAACCTCCACGAACATGGGTGCATGTCTCGATCGGTTATCCCAGAGTTTGTTCTCCAAGTACCCTTAACAAATGAAACTTAAGTGTTGTCATATAGGCTCATGATTTTTAGCTTGTGTCAAGGTTAGTGGTTCATGTCATCAGAAGGCTGCCCCTCTCAAATCGGGCCAACTGAGTTGTCAGATCCATCCCATTGTTACTTTCAATTTTCAGATTCTATCAAAAACTCAAAAATCTGATCAAACTTGAATCAAGATTTCAGCACGTCTAACATCAGCTCCAACAGACAATAGCACATTGCCTTACCATCAAGAATAATGCCAGAACTGGAATAAGCACAAGATCATAATAATAAGTCTTAAACAACCTTGTTCATTCCATGATAATTCATAAGTTTTACACCCACCTTCCTATCTACTATTCAGCTTTTCCATTACATAACAAAAAAACAAAAACATAAGGTCCTCTCAGAATAATGCTAGTAGCCCCAACAAAACTAACAACAATCTCCTGCCAGCATGTCACCTATAACTGCTAAACTACAAATAAAAGGATTCAACACAACCTAGCAAATTTTCAGATAACTTCTCTAAGATCAGTTTGTTCTAACTTTATAGTAGAATATCAAATAAAACAAAGTTGACCTCAATATAAGTGATTCTTGAATCATAGAAAAATTCCATTCTAACATCAAATGACCATGATTTTTGGTGTAAATAAGATGCAGCCCAGTTATAAAATTATCATTACCTGAAGACGCGCCAATACATAGAACAGCAAACGATACCTCAATATATAAAATCACATTATCTCAAGATATGTAACCATTTCACCAAATAAATCATGGACATAATGATGCTAGACGGACAATTACGATAGCTTTTTTATATATTAGGATAAAGCTTTTTTGACTCGACTGTACCGAAATTTATAACTAAAATAAAGTAGAAAAACTAAACGGGTGTGAGCATAGCATGGATGATGATGCAAACTAGAAATGAAATGCAACCTAAATACTGCAGGTTCTGGCTTAGTCATATTCTGCTAATCTGCTATCATCTAGCACCATTTTGACTATTTCATAACTAGAATAATAACTTATATTTTGGGTCACATTAGAGAGATTGCTATTAATTAAGTCAGGGCACACCAGCTTTACCATTACTTACTGCACCTAATATGAGAGGAAGCACAAACTACAAAGTCAACAAAACTTCTAGTCAGGAGGACGAATATTATGGGTATCTTTACGAGTTGTTTGAGTATCAAAAGATCAATAGCTTCAACCTGCCAAATAAAAGCGTAGTTAAAGCCTATTACCATTCTTAAACTAATAGTAGATTGCAAGTAAATAACTGAGGTCTTACGAAAAAGCAAAAAACAAGGTGCAGGCCCTCAAGCCTGGCCACCTGCTTTTCCAGCAATCGTTGCCTTCGGTTCAAGTTTTCCATTCACATTAGGTGTTCCTGAAAATCTGCATAGGCACCTCAGGTTACTTGTTTAAACTAAGAATAACATCTCAAGTGTACATTTAAAACTCAAAAAAGAAACTGCAGAAACAACCAATGTTGACGAAGTACATACCTGAGTGCCCTTGCTTTCTTTTTCTCCTCTTCAGCAGGATTAGCACTAGCACTTGAAGCCGATCCGAACCTGGAAAGTCTTGCCTTCTTTTTCTCAGCTTCCTCTGCTGGCGTTGATTTCGTGATACCAAATCTGAGCAAAAAAGTATAAAGTTATCAGTTAACTGATGAAACAGTTATACAAAAAGAAAAATCCCTTTATTTATGATGCAGTGACAAGCTGTATGCGATAACCTACCTCTCTGCTCTAGCCTTCCTTTTCAACTCCTCAGCTTTCTTTGTGGCATCTGATCCTAGTGAGCCAGGTGTGGTACCAAACCTGATGTGCAACAGATAATAGCTTGATAAATTCAGATGATCTGACAACAAAGACACACTATAGCTGACACTAAAATAGTGTGCCAACAAAGAATGGAGATAATCACAAGATTAAGCCTTACAAAAAAGAGAATCACAAGATTACTTAGTGGATTATAATTTTATATACACTAATACATAACATCAGTAACAAGATAGACCCTGGCACCCTGCAGTTTCATTAAGAAACATAACAATATCTACAGTGCACATAAACACAGGGCCAAAAAATAAATGTGTACCAGGAACCTAGTATAATGTTTGGGTGGTGATCTGTACACCACCTAATTTTAACCGAACACCACCAAACATGCTTTACAGTATTGTATAGTACAACACACTAAAGCATATTTGGTGATGTTTCCCTAAGTTATAGCTATAAGTGGAAACCCTAGGGCCTTGTCAACATGATGTAGTATATTCAAGACTCTTCACAGTATTTTAACTTTTAACACTGCAACAAAACATAGTTCTATCTAACTCTTGTGCCACATGACCCGTTCCCAGAAGATGTAACAGGAATAATAAAAAAAAAATACTTTGACAATACGTACACCATAAATTTATCTGTACACCAAAAATGGATGCTTCACATGTTACAATACCATAAGGAAAAACCTGGTGGTCTATGCATATATAAAGTGGTGGTGTTCATATCATCTCCCACGACAAATAGATAAAATTTGGGTTAATATAGAATCAATTATGGATTATGATACTACAATATCAATATACCTTCACTCTTTCCAAACTACTCTTGTACCCAAGTGAAGATATAAAAAAATTGTTACAAGGCTAGCATTCTGTTCAGTGGAAGTGAGGTGATGATTCATGACTTTCTTCTCTCTTGTTTTTTGGAAATAAATACATAAACAGTTCGACCCTATTTGATTGTGCTCACATTTAGGTTTAAATAATATCATTGATGTTCTAAGAAAATGTAGCTGATATGAATAAGGTAGAGCTTGGAAATGAGGTAACTTTCCGTGATTTATTTACTGTATCAGATAAAGAAAATAAAGGTTGCATAAAAACGCAAGACACTATGACTTATGTGATAGTGTCATCTGCATAAGATATTGCATAACTTAAATTTAAAGAGATCTATAACTTTTTTCTTAACTGCTTTAGAAAACAGCGTGGAAAAATAACATGTACTTGTTAAAGGCTTTCTTCTAAAAAGAAGTTCTAAATTCTAATATTGCGTATTGGATACTATAAGTCTATAATACATATGATTGTAAACGAGAGTACGAGACATGACACGAGTTCTAATAGTAAATACATCTTAGCATTTCAACAATCCTATTAAGCGTCTATCAAAATTGCGAGACCCACTATAACCAGGGGTGACGGCCTTTTACCGGAAAAAAAATCGCGGGACCTAAATTCATGTAACAATCAAGAGCACAGCCTAAACTCAACCAAAAAATAGCTTATATATCACTATAAACAATACCTTCCTATTATAAACACTAATCGCAGTAAACCTAGCTCAGATATCTTTTATTATAACAATCACAAACAATTCATATTTATATTATTCAAATATATAGAATCCTAAACCCTAGCTTCGCATATAATATATTATCCATATAAAAATGTATACATATACATAAATATTGTAAGAAGATATAGACCTTTCAGCACGAGAATTGCGTTTTTCTTCTTCAGAAAGCTGAACAGGCATACCGAACCGCTCAGCACGGCGAATCTTCCTCTGAATAATAGAGTCACCGTCTACTTTATTACTGTTATTAGTCGCTGCCGGATCTTCACTTTTCAGATTTGTGTCGCCGTCTTTGACGTCGGTGGATAGAACCGGTGGTTTCTCGGTCGAAACGACGTTTGTTGTTGTAGTTGTTGTCAAGTCTACAGTCTTCGTAGGATGGTCGTCAGTCTGAGTCGCCGTCGCATTGGATGCCGCTGCTGCCGTCGCCATTAAGTTTCAGAGTGATTGAATTTTAAGGGTGTTTCAGAGAGAAAGGTAATGAGTGATGATTTTACGTGCCCTAATTTTGTGCTAACTGGTTTGGTGTTGTATTCTTATCTTGAGGGTGTTTATTTAACATGCTGAAAACTTAAGGTACCAAAATGTAATTTTAAAAGGTCTATTGGTTTCGGATTGAGATCTTCTGAATTTTATAGGTAAAGTTAAGGAATTTTGACCATTAGATTAAAATCAATAGTTAAGATTAAAAAATTAATAGTTAATCTTAACTTTTGATTTTAATCTAAAGATCAATATTCTCCTAACTTTACATATAAAATTACTCTAACTTTAAAAAATAAGCATTAGTGGTTAACATCTCAATTTTAGTTAGTCCACTTTAACAACATCCCTAATGAGGAAATTATCAAAAGCTTTTTTATAATAAAAAGAAAAGTCTATAAAAAGTATTTTAGTTTTTATCATTGAGTTAGATAAATTTTTTTTTCAAAAACCTTAAACTATTATAGAAAATTAAAGGTGTTTTTTATCAATATTAAATTGCAATTTAATAGTTTTTTAAGTTTTTAAAGACTTTTACCGTTGGAATTAAAGGTTTTTCAAAAAAATTTTTGTAAAAAACTTTTAATCAAAAGGTTAACCATTGTGATGCCCTAAGATCAAATCCTAATTACGTTTTAAAAGGTTTGTTTTCATGGTTTTAACAGGCATAATGTAGCTAAGGTTTCTTTACCAAATTTACATTTAACACGATTATCGATACATTTTAACAAGTCGAAAACTAAAGGAAGGGTTTTGCTAAACCAAGCCTTTAGGACTTTCGTTAGTATGCATTTAATAGTTGTATACTTACCATAAAATTCAGGGTGTGAGCTTTAATATGGAAAGGTACAAACTTTTTATGAACAACATTTTCTTCAAGTTTAAGTATATAACCTTTATGGCTTTATTATTATAGATCTAAGATTTATGATCTTATCAATTAATTTGACATGTCATAAACTTACGAACGTATCGACTATTGAGCTATTCACTCTACATGAACATTATAAAGTTTGTGAATTAATGAAGAGGCTCATAAAACATGAACATTTGTAAATCTGGAGAGTGGTGATACGAGTATTAGTTACACCTCACATCTTTATATCTTATTTATATCAAGATTTGATACTATTAGAACACTCTTAATGCCCCCGTTCTTGACTCATTCTTCGCTTGTCCTTCTTCGAAGGACGAGTGCACACTACTAGGTGACTTGTCTTTGACTTGTCCTTCCTCTCACTTGTTCGTCCTCTCAGGGACAGAACTCGTCCTTAAATTTATTTTTTTTTCTTTTTCTTTGGTTAGATAGAAGTGGAAAATGAAATAACTAGTGGATTCTACACTATTCTTGACATTGGAGGTACTGACAGGATCTACTTCTTGAAGGAATCATGGGCGCTGTGAGAGCTTTTATTGTTATTGGTATTGTTTATAAATATGATCATTTCTGAATTATGAAACTATCATAAATAATATATTATTTTATTATGTAAACTTCGTTTATTAATCATTTTAAACTTTGTATAATCTTATAACTTGGTAATGTGAATTCATCAAAATTACAGGCATTGAAGTAAAATAGACATATACTATTTACTCTATAAATATAGATGTTCTTTTATAGATCTGTACAATAAGATGATGAGTAATAATATGGTAAAAAGATGATGGTAGACACTAGACACATCATAAAAAAACAGCTATAAGATTATCAGATACTAAATCCATAAGTTAACAACTATAAACAAGATACACAAGTACATCTACACATAAAGAGCCAAAACCTCATATAAGCCACGATTGAGAATCCGTGGCTAACGCTAACCATGAATAAGATTGTGATCCGAGTAGTTCTAACTTGTACCTACTCTACCTTGACCTGTGTTCAAGTAAACAAAGTTTATAAGTTTTAAAAAGAGAAGCGTAAAGTAGTGCAACTACCATGTTCTAACTTTTAAAAAGACATGCGTAAAGTAATTGAAGAGTGAATTTTTTGTTGACCGTGAAGGCCTCAACTAATACACATAGCATGGTGATTTCTTAAATATTCATACAGCACCCGCTTACCCAGTGTAAGACTTAAACTCAAAACCTTTAAGCTATACACAACCCAACCTAGGTTACTTTTAGTTATTATTAACTTAACAAATGTCAGAAGTGTTCGTTGGAAGCATATTTAGTAGAGGTGACAATTTCAACATTTGGATGCTTCTTACCCCTAATGGATGAAACTGGGAAATATAAAGTATCTAAAAAGAAGACAGGTCCAATGGGATTAAAGATTCAAAAGTCTCCCAAAGTGCATCTTTGCTGCACAAAAGCTTCTAAACCACTTTGTAAAAAATAGACTAATATAGTGATAATCTTGTTTTTGTATCCATATTTAACGCATGAACAAGTTGATAAAAAGAAAAACAGATAAAAAGGTTTTTGCGGGTCAAGTTGTCAACCCAACCTAACCAGCACTAAGAAGGATCTGCTACCCAACCCACCCATAGCGTCAATTTGATCCCCTCAAAGTTATTTAGTTTAAGGATGCATTTGAACTTATACCTCAGCATAGGTGATAACTTAGAGAGATCAGGACCAAAAGACGGCACCAAGGCCATGAAAGTCAGAAAAACCTTTTCGTATAATTTTTCTCAGATCCACTGACACTGCCACTCCCACTGCCACTTCCACTTCCACCATTCTGTCTCTTGTCATTGTCACGTCTTGATCTAGGAGGAGTAGAAGGTGACCAGTGAGGATTTTGAATTGGATGGATTTCGGGGTCATATTTCTGTGAAGCAAGGTAGCTCAAGGCTGTGACCACATCAGCAATAACCGGACGCATGTTAGGTTGTTCCTGCACACACATGGCTGCAACAGCAAGAGCCTGATACAAACCTCTAGCTGGATACTGCCCTTGAAGTGCTGGATCGGCAATCTGGCAGAACTTCCTCCTATCTTTGAACAAAGGTCTTGCCTGTTACCATGTAATTACATTTAGATCATGTGCTTTAAATACATATACAGTCAACAATGTAGCATAAATGAGTGAAAATGACTTACCCATGTAACCAAATTCTGCTCTCCACCAGTTGTAGAATTATCAATGGCTTTCCTACCAGTTATGATTTCCAAAAGCACAACCCCGAAGCTATAGACATCTGATTTTAGAGTCAATTGTCCAGTCATGGCATACTCTGGGGCACAATAACCATAGGTACCCATGACCCGTGTAGAAACATGTGTGTTATCCCCAACAGGCCCGAGTTTGGCTAACCCAAAATCAGAGAGTTTTGGATGATATGATTCGCCAAGCAATATGTTGGAGCATTTTAAATCACGGTATATTACAGGTGGACTTGCTTTGTCATGTAGATACTCCAGCCCTTTAGCAGCTCCAGCAGCAATTTTCATTCTGGTATTCCAATCAAGTGGTTTCTTACCAGGTGAGGGGTCTGCAAGACATGGATATGTATTTAATTCCCAACAAATTAATAATAACAAACTATTGTGGTACAAAATAAAAAGAGGAAAATGACCAATTGCATAAGGGTCATTAAGGAAAGACATGTACCATGAAGATGGTCATCGAGAGATCCCAAAGCCATGTATTCGTAAACGAGTAGCCTTTGATCTCCATCAGCACAATAGCCAATCAAGTTAACAAGATTTGGGTGGTGAAGTAAACCCAACATCAATACTTCCACTAAAAATTCTCGGTTTCCTTGAAGTCCATTGCGGTCCAGTTGCTTAATGGCTACAATCTAAACCAATGGCCAAGTATAACTAATTATTCACAATTCCAACTTTTAAGGGGATGCTTGGTTCAAGTAGAGGAATGGTAAAGGGAAAGACAATGATAATACTAAGGAATGCAATGAACATTATCTTTGTCATTGATGTTGCTTGGTTCACTTCATGAAAATATTATTCTAATTTATAAATTCTTTAATTTTAATAATAAATATTAGTTTTAGTAATATAAACTTTTTTAAAAATTTTATGTTATTATGTAATATATATTTTTCAATAATAATTAGTTGAAATATTATTATTATTATTATTGATTTAATTAAAATTCACTGATAAATCATCTCAATTGTTTCATGAAAGATATTGATTTTCACAAGATGGAATCATGTGATTTTGTTTGTAGCCAGCAACGCTTGAAAGAAGAATTAATAAACTACTCGAAGGTTAACTTAAAGATAGAGACAAAAAATAATAAATATGGCAGTTATCCTATAATGATTCCTATAACCCCCAAATTAGTGGATAATGCTTCATTACCCCATACTCTATAATGATTAACTACATTATATTTAAACAAGCACTTTCAAAGATTATCATTATAATTCCTTACCCCTTAAAACCTCCAACCAAGCACCCCTTTAATGTTTTCTCAGATATAAAAGAAATTTGGATTTTGTTACTTAATGTTTGGCAATTATTCAGATTATAGTGCTCGGTATAATGTTCAATGTATCTATTACTCCCTAGTCCTACACAAGACTTACTTTTTTTAGAACTGCTTTGAAGGAACGTTGTATTGGAAGTGTTAGAAATCTTTAGTTAGTTTCTTCACTAAAAAGCTCATGCATAAACAAACTGAACTAACCTGATTCGAACTATCAAGTCGCCCTTTATATACTCTGCCAAAACCTCCCTCTCCAAGAAGACAATCACCTCTAAAATTTTTAGTTGCAGCTGCCATTTCACGAAATGTGAATGTTTGGGCCGCAAGATGGTTTGATCCTCCATCTTTGGTCCCTTCCTTGGCTTTAAATAACGGATTTGACCTAATACTTTCTAAAATATGCATATATGTATGCAACAGCAACAACAATAAAAAAAAAAAGCAAATTTAGTTACACTCAAAAAATCCATATTAGAAATGAAGCTACTCGTTTCATCATAATAGCACACGGAGTCACTGGTTAATCAAAGGAACATTAGAAGCAGGTTAAGAGGCTGCAATACAATTTAGACTATCAAAATGATATACTTAGTAAGGAAACATCCAAAAGGTTGCACTTGAAAACAAAAAGGTTTGGTTTATTGGTAGTTTACTAAAAGTTGGTCTCTCATTAAGCATTCATTCACACATTTCCAATCCCGCTAGATGCTAGCATAACATATAGAGTCCTTTATGGAAGACCTAAAACTTACCAGACAAATGACATGCTTCTGAAGAAAAAAGAAGACGTGAATTGATTAACAAAATATAATGCACATATAAATCAAGAAGATAAACAATCCACCCCTATACAATTCAGAGTAACGATTGAATTCGCATCTAATATATTGGGCAAAAAGCATTAAGATAAACAGACACAGGAATACCAGGATTGGACAGCGATGACTATCCATGGGCAAGAACCAACTAATCCATGGCGTATGAAACCATATGTTTGCCAGAATTAATATAAACCTGTATCTTATAACGAAATTGATGGATGCTCATACACAAATAAAGAGCTAATAATCCACCTCAGCATATATTGAGAAATTCAAGTGACCTACTTACCTCAGCTTAAACAGATTTTGGTGGGATCAAATGGCATAGGCCGTTTTTGTTAAAAACCCGTTTTGGCATTGAATTTAAGATAACCTGATACAAAATTAGTTGTAGGAAATATGGAAGCCGTAATCGATACTAGGGATAAGAAGCTTAACCACCCAGTTTTTCGTATACTCATGTGCCTGAATTAATCTTTTGACTGTTAACGATGATGATATAGAGATAGGTGCTGCCGTGCTGGTATTAGGCTCTCGGAACTTTAGAAATTACTAAAAGGAATTTAAGTATGTGAAAGAATTTAAGCAGGCTCATGAGGACAATATTGCGCTTATGAATGCTGGAATGCATGTTCATCTTGAAAAAACAAATCAAGATTGAATCATTTTGTGATGCAAAAATTGTGTACAGAGGTGTTGCTCTTGTTTCATTATCAGCAATAAAAACAAATGACTATGTAAATATGTAATCGATGATGTATGGAATAACGAATAAGGAACTCTTGCAGGATAGTTTGGAAATTTTGAGGCAGGAGGTTGTGATCTCAGAAGGTGCACCTGGTGGCATGGTGGAGTTTCGTAAATCTTTGACTTTAGGTTTCTTATTCAAATTCTTTTTTGTTGTATTACATGCAACCGTAACTACCATATCTATAAACATAAAGCCTCATATACTATTACGTGGTCCTATACATATAAACCCCCCAAAGTTTTCATCCATTGTGCACGGCTCGAACTCAGCCTACTTATCCCAGGTCTGGGCATCATCACCAATACCGGCCTGAGGTCATAAATCCATTTTTCCCCCCAAAAGTGAACTATATACTAACACAGTCCAAATATGTACATCACAACTTATTAGTCAACTGTACATGCCAAGTGTACTAAGAAATGACCTTCATTTCCGATATGCTTCAGCTACATTAGTAGTTTTATAAACCTTCAGCCCCATGTTCTCAACTCAGTTTAGTGACTCAATTAAACTAAGGCTCATGGGGCTGAAGGTTTATAAAACTACAAATGTAGTTGAAGCGTATTGGAAATAGGGAATCCAAGTCACACTATAACAATATATAGTGGCAGGTTTTTCTGGTTATCAATTATTTGCGTCTAAAAATAACAGCCTTTATGAAAAAATATAGCAAAAGCTACTCAAAAAAAAATTCAGTTGCATTATATCATTATTTGATCAAATACACAATTGTATTACTACAAAAGTAGCAGAATGAAATCTAACATAAAAATGCACACATCTAAAATAGCAATATAAAATTCAAGATTAGATCACCTAGACAATTTATATCTGAAGAAAAGAAAAGAAAAAGACAGAGATATAAAAATATGTATATTAATAAAAATAGATAAGAAACAAAAAAGAAACAAAAATAAAAAAAATAAAAAAATGAAGGAAGGAAGGAAGGAAGGAAAATAGGACCTGAAGAAGTAGAGTGAATTGGATCAAGAGAGTGATTCTTCTTTCTTCGCTTTTTCTTCTTTGAAGATGACGATGAAGATGATGATGATGTTCCAGAACACGGAAACCACCCCATTCTCTCTCTCTCTCTTCTTCTCCGACAGTTGTAAAACAGTCAACGCCCTTTATATATACAGTAGTTGATTTATATCTAGATTATAGATATAGATTTTATTGGTACAGCCCAAATTAACAAACTTTGATTATGGTTATTGACCTATTGTAGTTTTTCTATGCTTCAGTTATGATTTATTAAACCATAATTAATTAATTGTTTTAGGGAGTGTTTGGTATTGACAATTACAAAACAAATAAACATATTTTGCGTTTGAAAAAACATTTAAAATTGCGTTTTCATATCAAATATTCATAATCATTTTTTCATATAAACACTTTTTTAGATTATCTATGTTTTACAAACATAATAATTAGATTACCACTTTATAACGTAATTCCAAATACCTTAAAAAGTAAATAATTTAAAAATGGTCAAGAAAATAACTAAAATCAACAGAAAAAAAAACACTTAACACACAGTAAATATTTTTATGAAATTAGTAAACAATTTTTTCAAAATACTACTGTAATGTATGTATAATAATTTATATCTTTTAATTTATAGAAGCAGATGCTTTTAAGTGTATAAAGTTGCTAGTTACTAAAATAGTAACACTTGGTGGAAGTGGAACCAAAAAGTTGTAAGGTGTAACCAACTAATTATCAACATGATTATTTATAATACTAAGTATTGTAGTTAGAAAAAATTTATCGAAGTTATTATTAAGTTTTGACGTTAAACGTAACCATATAATCTTATCATCAAAAGGAAATTGTATCATGAATTATGACTGATCATAAGTAATATCTAGGCACAAAATTAATCATTTTCTGTATGATTCATATATATATTTTATATAAAATTATAAAATGTTTTACAATGAAACTTTTGAAATAATGTACATTTACGATATATGGTGTAACATACACGACCTTTATGCGAGTCACTAACATATATTGTAACTTTGGTTAGATCACGATTCACGAGTTTGCTAAAGTACACTTGCTTTAGATAAATGTGTGTTACAATATAAAGTTTTGTTTAACTAGTAAGAAGTAATACTACTTAATACTCCGTATTAATTATGATGGTTAATGTTAAGTCCAATATAAACTTAAGCCCGTGTTATGTTAATTACTACGGGGTATTTGCTTTTAAAAAAACTGCAAAGGTAACTTCTTAATTTTTTTTATAATTATTATTTTTGTATAAAATTGTTTTATTTTTTAATGTACAAAACAAAATCACTTGATACAGTACTTTATTACTCGTAAATCTTATCAAAATTGGCTTGTAAAACCGTTTACCTAATGTAATCTTATCAAAATTGGCTTGTTAATTACTATTTGCTTTATAAAACTGCAAAGGTAATCAAAAAGTAACCTGGTTACTGGTTCTTCTATTTTTACTTTGCATATTAATATTAATTATGTGTCGGCCTTCATTCATTTTTGTATTTATATCTTAGAAAATTAACTGGAAAGAAAATGAGAGAAAAGAATCGTCAAGTTTCGGTTAAGTAACAGTCAAATTAGTCAATCAAAGGGAATCAGTTGACCAAGGAAAATGATTTATGTGGTAGTGTGACATTTAGCTCACATTTGTCGGCACCTCCATATCATTATCAAAAATTAAAGAAAGAAAGAATAAAACTGTTTGAGTTTTGCTTTACGTGGGTTTTAAGCCTTAATATTTCAACGGTGTATGGATAATATTAAGATCTAGGCAGACTTTACCTTTAATTAAAGAGAGAAACTGCTTTCATTTTCAACCTAAATGGTAGAAAAGACCATCCAACCTTTGCATAGGATACGGATTGAACTCATAACATTTGTCTCCAAAAGCCAAGATATTTACCACTGATCATTCTATTAATATTTTAATTATGGATTTTTTAGTTTCTATTTTAAGAAAAAGAAAATGTTAAAAGAAAATGAAGTTAACAGATTGTTTTTTATTAAAATATTTCTTTTCAAAGATAGGATGATTTAAAAGTAAATTACACAATTGCCATTTATATTTTTTTTTCCTTTTATTTTATTTTTGTATCATTTTATTTAATCATTTCATTTAAATTTAAGATTTTTTTTAATGACAACGTTGTCATTAACATGCATAAAACAATTTGTACCTTTCATATTAAAATTTCACTTTCTAAATCTTATAGAAAAAGTACAATTAGTTATGCACGTTAATTAATGAGAGGGCATTAACAAAACCCTTAAACTTAACTTTGAGAACATAGTGTAAATATATATATATACTAGATCATTATCCCGCGTAATACGCGGGATGAGTATATCCAACTAATGACATTTTAATGTGTTATAATGTACTATATAAATACATAACTATCACTAATTAATGTATCAGATATTTATATGATTATCTATGAACCAATAACTCTTTAGGTCATCCCCAATGCTAAGTACGTCCTTAGGCGTCCTTGAGTTGTCACATCATATCCTTATACATCCTTATAAATCATTTAGATCCTATAATTTTATCTCCAGCCATACAAACATCCTTATGTATTCTTTTACCCCAACTAAAAAAAATATATGTATATTAGGTAAAGACAAGTAATAGCATGCCCTTAGGTTATGACATCCCTAAAAAAAAAATCCTTAGTTTTGGACAAACTTTAACAACAAAGGATATCTAAGGACACCTAAGGTCACCCAAAGACACCCTATTGGAGATAGCCTTACATATATATGATACTAAAAATTTAATTACATTCTTTATTGAAAAGATGTAAAAGTAGATGTGTATTGTTACTCCATTCTCGCATTGAAAGCGATTGTAAAATATTTCAACCAAGTGAAATAAAAAACAAATATGTGGAGTTAAATGTGACGAATTAATAGTTAGTGTAGTAAAAGTTGTGTGATAAATTTAATATGAAAATACAAACCTAAAACTATAGAAATTTAAAACTTTACACTTCTTAATGTGGATAAATTTTACACACTTTTAAGTATGTAAACTATTATAGTTTATCATACCTATAAACTATTATAGTTTATCATACCTATAGCAATACACTTAAAAGTGTGAATTTTTAATTTAATATAGTTTTGCACACTTATCAGTGTAAAAAAACTTAAATAATTTCTTTACGCCAACTAATGACGTGAAAAATTGTTAATTTTTTGTAATATATACACAATAAGTGTCTAGTCATATAAATACATGCAATGACCATAAATTTAATAAAATGTAAGAGACAATCTTTATATTACAGATGCTTGTAAAAGGTTGACCAATTACTTATAAATCTACTTATTGGTATTAATCTATAATCTTTTATCATTTATTAAAAATGTACATGTTTATAAATTTTTTAAGATTCAAAATATTTTTTTAATCCCTACTTACTAATCTATTACATCTATCTATTAAGCCGATGTTTTTTTTCTTTCAAGTGATGGAACTTAAACTCTTAAAAGAAATACTATAAACTTTAAGAAATTAACATAGTCGTTATGTATTTTTCTTTTGTCTATTTCTTATCTATAATAATACTACAGTTAATAGGCTAAAATAAACATCAAGATCCAATTAAATTATAATTTCTAAACACATCATTTTTTTTGTTATTTTTTTAAGGTTTTACCTTGGTTAATTTGATTTTTTTATAAACTTCCAAATAAGTCATACTTACAAATATAAAAAGTAAGATTCAAACCCTAATGTAATATCTAATTACCAATGGGTCACCGTATACATCAAAAATTTGACATATACTTGTACAACAATAGCATGTTATGTTCTTTTATATGTATGTCAAAATCTAATATTAGATAAATAAAATAAGAAATCATAAGCTAATTATCTAAAGGTATTCAAATTACTTAAGATAAGATAATTATTTATTTTTTTAAAATATAGTAAGAAGAATTATCACATTTAAGCACCCAAAGAAACAATAAATATATAAATGAATGACTACCTAAGTTTCCTTTAGCTAGCTACATTCAATTAATCGGCAGCTTATATAGTACATTCATTACAGTTTCATATCAAATTAATGTTAAATGGTTTATATGGTATGTAATTTAGGATTTAATAAGTTAGTGCATTAAGGGAATAAATTTTAAAAAGTAGGTGATGTAAGCATAATAATCCAAGGGATATAATTCAATCTTGATTTTCATCTAAGGGTTATAATTTTTTTAAAAATTAATGAATTTAGGAGGTTGTTTTATAATTATTAGAAGATATATAACCTTGCAATTTATATATAGTATATACCAATAAACTAAAACAGGATTGAGGTATAACATGTGAAATCATATTTGATCGCCACATGTCCTTTTTGACTTAATAAAATTGTTATTACTTTATTAATCTATATATATATCCAGTTTCCTATTTAATATCGAACACAATTTACTATATGTATATCTATGAATAAACTTTGATAGAATAGTTATGTTAGCCTATATCTATAAACTTCCTATTAACTTTCCTACGTAGTTTTTTGACCAAGTTTTATATTTTTTTGCTTTTGGCATCGACAAACAAAACTACGGTAGATTAACAAAGTAAAACTCATATATTTTATTCATTTATTTTAGGTTTTAATACTTGAAAAGATTAACATTCTATTAACATTGTTCGAAGTATATTGTAATTGTAAATTACTAAAAAGACAATCACATATTGGTTGTTGTTTCTTCTTTCCTTCAAATTTAGTGATCAACAAAACTATGATTTTCCATCTCATATTTAATTTTATTTATCTACCAATATACTAAATCAAGATTAAAGGGTGATTTAAATGACACATAGTGTAATTTTTTATCGGCACATGTCTTTTTATTTAATCTATTTAATAACTAAAATATTTTCTTGAGTTTTAGATATGTAATAATCTTTAGTTAATATAATTATGATATAATATTTTTAAAATATATTTATATAAGTCCTAATCAAATTATGTTTCTCATTGTTATTGATTTAATTAAATCTAACAAAATATCCAACTTAAATATTATGATAATGTAATTATATGTATGGATACCATACCAATGGGGTGAAACTTTAGTGGTACCGCCCCCTGACAAAGAGTCTTAGGCAGCTAAAAGGCGTGTGTTCGAATTCTTGCTAAGCAAATTCCCTCCCACCTATTTCTCTGAGGAGTCATCGGGCTGTAGTCTATGCAGTAGTGACTCAGGGTACCTATTCGGTACATGCGACCAGAGGGTTCTAAGATTTTTTTTTTTTTACAGCTTATATCGCATTATTCCACCATACTATCGTATGGGCATTAATCCTAGTTAGTGTATATAATTAACCCCTCACTTTCTTTTTTTTTTTTTTTTTTTTCTTTTTTGGTCTTTAAATTTTCAAACTCACACTTCTCCGTTAAAAATTTACCATTCCATATGTTGTGAGACATATTTCCACCATGAAAGAACTTTCCTACACGCCAAAAACATACATTTAAGTAACACAACACGCTTCAAACTAACACCGACACCGTCAAACCGGCGACACACGAACCTGCTAGTTATCAATGAATAGTTACCGAGTAATTATGAATCTGCATTCATTAGCATATCTCCCTAACTATCTCATCTTCATGAAACTTGGATTGAGAAATTTTGCGAAAGTGAAATCTTGCGTAACATTGAAAATACGCAAAGAGATGAATGAAACAAGGTGTTGATTTACTAGACAATTTGTGACAGCTAAATCAACCCAATGACCCATGCCTTAAAATCATCTACCCAAAAACTACAAGAGCTGCTCAGTGAATCTAAAAGGCCACTGATTCTCGGAGAAATTTTCTTCGGGTACACGAAACTAACGTCTATGTCTGTATATCTTATCTGAAGGTTGATAAAATCTCCAGTACGTTTAGCAATTAGTTTGCTTTCTTGATCGGCATTTCATGGTTATGTTTACCTTCATAGGTTGTGATGAAAACACCTGGATCATCTGATGCTCTTTCGACATGTTTCCTCACATTGCACTTAACTCCCGTGCATCTGTAGTAACTTCTGCAGTTAATTAAACACAACATTTTGTTATAGCTAATATCCAAGGATCATATATGCATACACATATGCATTCTTAATTATATATAAACCGCAACATTTTGTAAATTCGACTATAATTAATTAGTAGCCTCTTTTGACCATTAATTAAGTTTTAGAATTTGACCTGGGATAAGGATTTCCTTTCACAACTTTCTGCCCATACTTTCTCCAATGAAAACCGTCTGAGATTGCCTCTGAATCAGTCCCATCATGAACTACAACACGAGGCTCTTGTAAGCCTTCACCACATGTTTCATTGAGCCGACTCAAACTTTTCCTGCAAGATGAACAAAACCAACAATTAATCAGCCTTGATCTCAAATCAAAACATGACAATTTAAGCCTAGAACAACATATAGCACACCTTCTTTTACTTGAGGGTACATCATCTGCAGTCTCCCTTATAGCCGTCATGCCATCTTGAGCCCGAGCATCACCACAGAAAGAGTCAAGATTTGAGATACCGGCATCAAATGCTTCACTTGAAACGTGATTACAAGATTCTTTTAACTTGATGAAATTGTTCAAATGTGAAGATGATCCAATAACATTATCATCATTGGGCTGAATGTTTGGCAATTGGGGGTTTGAATCTTGACTAGTACCATCAAAAGCATGACGCCTAGGAAGCCGAGGCTTTAAATGATTATGCTCACCCTTATACACGATTTCAGCTATCTCCCCATCTAATGTTCTTTCCACTTTCTTTTTCACTAGGCAATTCGAGTGGGTGCATTTGTAGTAACTTCTTGGGTATTCACTTCCTTTCACTTGTTTTTGTCCGTATTTCCTCCAATTATATCCGTCATAAGAAGGCCGATCACTGTTATTTGTGTATAACTGCAGTCTTTTGTCATTGCCAGACTTGGCAGCTATCACTTTCGGAGGATCAATTGCTCTCACCATCTCTGATTGAGACGGGAGATCCTGAGCTGGTGCTTGTTCGTTCCTTGCGTTAATCGTTCCCTAAGACATTACAAAACGCGATAACTTTATACTTCCTCTGCCCCATTTTAAATGTCTTAATTTGACTTTTTGAGTCTTTTTCTTTCAACTTTGACCGCATATATATTTGTTTGTGTTATATAACACTTGATATAAAATGTATGAATGGAATGAGCTTTAAATGTATTTTTGATTGATACAATTTTCGTTAAGTATTATATACCACACACACAAAAAATTAAGGTCAAAGTTGAAGGAAAAAGACTCACTATAAGTACTTTAGTTTTCTTTCTAGCGACTATGTCGTTTGAGAATCTAGGCGACATTCTAGAGAAAAAAAAAAATCGGGACAGCAAAATCCATGTAATTATGAAGGAAATGTGTTGATTCAAAATACTGACCATGTTTGCCAACAGACTCACAGTTGTTCTTGATACTGTCTTTGCAAGAGGTTTATATAGCAAAGAAGACGTGTTGGTTGATTTCAGGATCTTATCAGCTAATAAATGAGAGGCTTGAGTTGCGCCTAACTCATCTGCCTGCAATGAGCTTAATAAGTTGTCAAAAAGCTATAACATAGTATCCATTTACCATATATCGCATCTTTTGTGTTAGAATGACTGTGGCCTTACCCTGTATTGGGTTTGACTGAAAACAGAAAGAAAATGAAAGACAGACCTGAGAAGAATCAACAAACATCTCAACAGGTGGAGGAGAGCTGATTTTGAGAGGCTGCTTGAACCTCACAGTCTTTGGTCTGATAGCATTGACTGATGAATAAGCCGAGACGTTTACGGCCACATCCGGAACTATCTCAGCTGAAAATGATCTGAAGTTGGAAACAGTAGGCCTTGAAGCAACTGGTTTTGATATTACTGGCCTTATTAATTCAGCCTCCTCTTCAACATCCATTTTTTTACTTTTGTGCGTGTGGAAAAATCAAAGTTACTTTTTCTCGTAGTTAATAAAACTTTTAAGGTTTGGAAATCTACAGAGAATGAAGATATGTTTTGTTTTTGTTGTCGTGAGGTTTTGGACTGAAGAAAGAGAGACCGGTTGTTGTAGTTTTTTTTTTTGGCAGTTGTTGTGAATGGAAGTGCGTGCTCAACTAACCGTCGTTGCAGCTAACTGTCTTCGTGTTTCTACTTTTATTTTTTAGTTACGAATGGATGTGAACATATTATTGATGTTAATGTTAATCCGTACACTTTTTTTTCCTTTTCAAAATCGATCAAATATATTTTAAGATATGTTTTGATGATGTATTACCAAAAAAAAATGATGTATGAATCAATGTTTCATTAGTAGGAACTAGGAAGTGATATTCGCATAACTCTTAATTTTTTTACACAAACATATTTTGCTACAATATACTGTGTGGTAAATATATTACTCGTAATTTATATGGTATGAATATCGCTTTTCATTAATCCATTATTAGTACATAATCTACGTCATGTGTGTACAATAATTATTCAAGTTTTGTATTAATTACTTATAGCGCCTTTTTGCTTTGAATTTTAGTGAATGAGTTGGAAGAATAATTTAATATACTATCAGATAAATTGGGTTATTTCAGTCGTTATCGATTTGGACGTTTCTAAGTGATATCACTCAAGCCTTCAAGGTGAAATAAAATACTAATGGGATTGATCTATTAATATACCCTGCTTGTATAATTTATATATAATTCACCAGAGTACTTTATACCCTACCGTTTGAACGTCAGATCCATAAAGTTGGATTGAAAAGGTCATTTCATATGATAAATATTTCAATCATCAAAGATCACAATTACAGTAATTAAGAACCTTCCACAAAGTTAAGGATAAGTGTATCGAATACTAAAATTTACAGAAGTTAAGATAGCTAAATTGAGAAACGAGTAGACTATAAAAATCAACCATGTGTTTTTTTCATTTTTGCATGAATCATCACTCTCTGTGGTTATTACCAAGAAACGTTCTTGTTATGTGGCCATGCTTTTTAGCCGTTAACCTTTAGCACGTTTAAGTCACGTGAAGATATTTTTGTCAATTTAACCCTACCTCGATCCCAATTTAACCCTTTCGGTAGGGATGATCTTCGCAAAATTAGAATAACATAGAACACAGGAACGAGTATTGTAATTTACTCAAAGAAAATGCACTCCTATAACATTATGCCAAAAGTCAATTATATCAACTTTTTAATCAATGAATGTGACCGACATTTTCCCAACCACCCCATCGTGGCATACCTATAGGCGAGACGTTTTTAGAATGTGAAGCGGGGAGATGATTCAAACATGTGGCTAACGTGTTTTTAATATGTCAAAGAAATTCATACGTTTTTTCAGAAATAAAAACAAATCAAATAACGTAAAATATATATATATATATATATATTAGCCACCAATTCTTTTCAAAGGGATAATCAACGTTAAATGTAAAACTGGAAATTTGTAGGTCCAAAGTAGAAACCTTCAATAGTGAAAAAAATAAAAATGAAATGACAGACATTTTTGACTCGGTCTTCATGAATTAGCCTCCTCAACGGTCAGGCACCCCAATTACGCAAAGAAAATACCAAATGGTCATACTCTGTACAGATATTTAGTTATTGGATCGAAATAAGGGTGTGACGCCAAATTCATTAACAGATAAGGCAGTTAAAAAAACAAGGTTTAAAACTTTCAACCTGAGAGATTTAAGTATTTGATCACGTTGAGAATGGACAGTATATGCAACCATGTAAGTGATTGACACTTGACAGTAATGTAATACCAAAACATTGCATTAAGTCGTATAAATAGCTAGAATTTGGCCAATAAGTCCGCAAACCAGAGTATAAAGTTTTAAATATGTTATTGCAAAGTTTATAGCAAATGAATTATCGTTTCATAAGTATTTAAAATGTTCTTCACATCACACAGACGATATAAACACTAATCAACCTAAGACCTCCTGTAAAGAGACTAGCACATACAGCTCATGTTCATGCTAAACTAGCTATCTCCAGCATTGACTGAACTGTCGCGACTTTTGCCCTTCACAAATTGTCCTCGAACACGTGGTCTTTGTTCTGCCAGTTTCTTTCTGTTTTGATATCGCACCTGTGAAAGAAAGATAAACAAGGAGTGTCTCTTTCATGTTCGTAGATTTCTAGTGACCTTAAGAACAAACATGCCAATGCTTTGGTATCACTAGAAATCTTGTAGGTGTATAAAGATTGATAATTCCGTGAAAAGGTAGTAACAATTCTAGGTGATCTAGTAAAGTTGTGCTTCTATCGCATTAATCACAAAATAACATATGATACAATAGTACCAATACTATGCTCATTCCATCTAAACATTAATGGAATGAAATGGTTATTATCAAAAAAGCTGCTCAGATAGAAATGTGTCAAACAAATCAGAAGTCATCCAAAGCGTAGCTTTGATGCAAAAATCCTCCTAAATTATTTAATTTAAAAACTAAATTACCATTTAAGTAATATAGTTTTCAGACTTTCAGTCATTGTATTTACATTTATAATACCACTTAAAGCTTTGGAAGGACCTGAGCATATCAACCAAAAGCTACCCATATTGACCTGTTACCCAACCCACCCAGTCCACCCAATTTGTCACTTCTGTATTTCAGAAAGAAAAATAAGTCAATAAGAAAATCAAGAAATACATGTTAGCATCATAGTACGGAAAGTGAAAGTAACCTTCTTTTGGAAGCATCGCACTTCTCTCTTCTGCCGGAACTTGGTCAAGGCTGCTTCTCTCAGTGCAGATTTGGTGAGATCTGCGTTACCACTGCAACTAGCCTTACCACTACCACTACAGCTTTCCTCAGCTATACCAACATTACTTTCTACATTTGTAACTTCGTAATTCAAAGCTGTATTGCTCCCATTCTGCACATTGCTTCCATGCTTGCTGCCTGATCCATTTCTGTTCAAGCTATAATTTTCAATGTTTCCTTCAACAGGCCCACCCTTGATATTTGACGACCCACAATGTGAAGCACCTGCAGCCAGCTTGTTTAAACCGATATCATCTGGATTGGACAATGGCTGCTCTGTATCTATGTTATGGTAATGATGAACATGGTGATGATGATGAATGTGTTGAATGTGGAGCTCTTGATGTGGAACGTCAGCAGGAGCAATGCCATCAGCCTTCTTTGGTATGACTTGCTGAAAGAATGATTCAATATTAGCTTTTGTAAATATAAATACATGGTGAGAGCAAACTTCTAAGTTTATGACATCTCTTTGCATTAAAGGGTAGGAACTAGAGGATGTAACATGGGCCACTTGCATGAGCTGGGTAACTGTTATAACAGGTTTCATTCATATGACCAAAAGCACATTTTCCTAAACTTGACATCTATCATTAGCGTGCCAAGTCTGTTTACAAAACTTAAATTACTACAATAATTCTCTAACTTAAAGAAAAAGATGATCTTAAAGGTTTTAGGCACTAA
Organism: Erigeron canadensis; assembly: GCF_010389155.1. Classification (NCBI taxonomy): domain Eukaryota; kingdom Viridiplantae; phylum Streptophyta; class Magnoliopsida; order Asterales; family Asteraceae; genus Erigeron; species Erigeron canadensis. Next base: position 36,888,513 of record NC_057766.1, read on the forward strand.
GAAGAAACTTCAAGTGACATGTGTGACGTTCCACTGCTTCGACCCATTTGACAGTTTTCTACTTTGCTGTTATTTTATTTTACCCATTAGAGATAATATATAGCCAAATTGACCCCGTAATTAGCAATTTGGCAAAAAATTGAAATTGCCACTTCAAGTTGGCATAATACACAACTTTGTCATTACCAACCTCACTTGAGCCTTGATAAATCAGATATCCATCTGAACGAGCGTTACGCTTGGATTCTTTCATCACAATGTTAGATTCATTATCAGGTACGAAGCAACTAGCAGTGATTCCAGGTGTACCCTTTACAGCATTTGAGTTTGTTTTGTACCTGCGGGGTATTCATCACTTGATTAGTTTCTAAATATTCAAATAATAGCAATTTATAAAAATCAGGGCAGAAAAGTGTTGCCCTTCACTATGTTTCATACCTAGTGAAGGCTGAAAGCTCTGAATGTCTCAAAAAATTGCAGCCATTCTGAACTTCTCTCCCATCATTTTCGGCTGCGCGGGGCCTTTTTAAGCCAACCTCGCCAACCATAACTCCATTAGAGTCGTCAATAATCTTAATCTTTGCATCCTTCATTGTTTCGGGTTCTCCTTGACCCTCAATTTCCCTATTTTCCATGCAAGGGTCCAGCATTTTAATACTTTTAGTTTTTTGTATATTCAATGGGGACTCCCTTTGGACATCTGAAACCTCTATCTCCTTACATTTGACATTAGAAGTTAGGTCAAATACTTGATCAGTAACCTCATTTGGAAACTCAATCTGCATATCTGAGTTTTTAGATCTGCCTCTTGCAATCTCTTTAGCCATTCCACCATTATCTAAGACTCAAGATACTTTACATAAATAGATGAAAAAAAGCGAAAGAAAAGTTTCAAATAACATGTGTATCTACATACCTGTAGAAAAATGTCTTTCCTCATCATAGAAGTCCTTCGTTGGGCGGATAACAAGGCCACAAGTGCTGTCAGGATGCTCAACTATTTGAATGCATGGAGATGCTGGGCTCTCGGGATTGACACCTTGTTTTGTCCAAGAACTCTGCATACCATGGCTAAATCAGAATTTTCTGTCTTTCAATTTATTGTTGTTAGAAGACATCACTCATCACACAATTTTTCACACATTTGCGTGCAACGGGGCTCAAACTCACAATTTCTTGGTTATTGGGCTTCCTCAGATACCGCTAGGCCAAATGTCTTTGACACCCAACTCACCCCAAAATATAAATATAATCATGGTAATAATGTCAAATAAATACGTCATATGGCATAAAGTAGTCATTCCGGATAAGAAACACATATAGCTCTTTACGTATTCAAAACGTTGATGTGGACTGTGTGAAAAAACTAGGGTTCCATTCGGAGACGTATTTGTGAACATATACGAAAGCTTTGAGTTTTTAATTATTCAAATGATGTGCTCATACCTGAGTGCCACTACCATCATCGCTACCACCATCAGTGCTCCCACTGTCATCCACATCTTTTCCGTCACTGTTATCATACCTTAACTTACTTTTCGAATTAACGGATTTCTGGGCCTGTGTGCCACTTTCGCTCCCACTACCGCTAGACTGATAAAAGCAGAATATCAATTATGCAGGATAAATAGAGAAGTAAATAACTCATTACGAAATAGAGACTAATATATGACTTACACTGTGACACCTCCTCCAGACGTGTTGCCAAAGGTTTTTAAGCTCATTTTTCCGAATTGGTTTTACTAAGAAGTCTACAGCACCTTTTGATAAACATTTAAATACTAAACCCATTGAATCATGAGAAGACATCACTGCACACAATCTCATCAGACATGGTGGTTAATAGTGTCAATTTGGTAAGCTTTTGCAAGATGGCTACATTTGGTGCTAATTTGTTCATATAGACAAATACTGTAAGGCACTTACTAATCACAGGAACATTCTTGCGTGTCTTGTGGTTCATAATCTTGCACAAAAGGCCAACTCCTGAAAGACAAGGCATGACTACTTCGGTTAAAACAATGTCAATTTGATTGGATAAATTTTCCAAAATCTTCCATGCATGAAACCCGTTAGCTGCTTCAATAACTGACAGAAAACAAAAGAGCAGGAAAAATAAAAAGTATTAGATGTTAGCTACAATCTATCCTGATTATAAAGCAATAATATTGGGCATGTTTGCAGGTATTCAACCAATAGAACAATTAAGCAAGTACAGACTTGTATAGCTGTATTGATGAGAGTACATGACCTCAAAAGCTTACACTTGATAAAGGCAAGTCAACATAACAATCGGAAATTAAAAAGTATATTATATATTGGCTATGACAGGCATTGGTGGAGCAGTGAAACTTATATGTAGCTAAACAAGGGCTCGTAAAAACAACTAACAGTTGTTACTCATTATTTTTATATACAATCTATACAAAAAAAATATTAGTATAGCTGACTGGTTTCTAGCATAAGATAATATTTTCAAGTTCGAATTCATGTCTGTAATAATCATGCACATGAGGTGCCTACTTTCGATCTTTTTTATCGGTTCCTAACTGATGCAGGTATCACTTCTCCAGCTACTTCAGCATTATAGCAACATACGGCTGTCTCAAAGTCTACTCTAGAACTTAAATTTACAATCAAAGGAATGTTACATATCTAAAACCTTAACGTATAAAGTAAAGGTACTACTAAAACTGCCTTACATATAAAGTAAAGTTATTTTGTCGGAAACACAAACAGGCCATGGTCATATAATCATATAAAGTCAAGAAAGGGGGGAAGCTAGAAAAGTTTTAACTAGTGCATACATTTTACAGTCATACCTACTTCCATTACACCCCAAAGTTGAGATGCAAAGTTGGACACCGACTCGAAACCATGGACAAAAACCAATAAATAAACATGATAACCACAGGATGTGAGAAGCGTGTCAAGCTAAAAATGGGAACGATGTATATCTATATATTAAGCAGAACATATACATCAATGCTCTGACTAACCTTCATAATTACAGTTGCGAAGCAAAGCAGTGACAATATGACGTGTACAATCATCATTTTCAACCAACAAGACTTTAATGGATCTAACATGCAGAAACTTCTCCCAGTGGACTAGCGACCCCTGTGGCAGTTGCGGAGGTGCTTGAGGAGGAGCATTCCCATGCAATGCCACCTGGTTGAATCCATTTTGCTCTTTTGAATCTACTTTACTAGATCTCAACTCATTATCTTCTTGTAAACCGGGTCCATTACCAACAAATCCATTCACATCTCTTTGACACTCAGATTTTACACGATCGTCCACCTGTTGAACTCCCTTACTCCCTCCTCCGCTAGTGGTCATCGAAACACTTCCTGCTAACAGTATTAAAATACATCAACATAAGAAACATTGAAAAGCCATCTTAATAATTGTCCAACCTTCTTAATGCAATTATATAAGCGGGAAACACATTGCAGCCGCATCACATCAAACGTATCCAATCTCTTCAAATCTCAAATACAAAACCTTCCGCCCTAAAAGCATAAGCCAATATCCAAACAACAAAAATCAATGTAAAACCACCATGAACACGTGTTAGGGATGTTAGCAAGTCAACCAATGAACAAGCTACCTGGGCCGTTAATATTGACTCAAGTTTGATATTTTTCAAGCTCAAGTTGCACTCGAAGAAAAGTTACATCTCAATTACTTTCCCCAACCCAATTTTAAAATCAATATTCTGGCTTTAAATTTAAATATTTCAAAAAACGAGGCTAGTAAAAATGAACTTTACAAGCTTTTGACCTCTTAATTCTTAGCTCAAGCTCGAGCTACGAGATGAGTTTCTCGATTTCAGGCTCGTAAATGAACCGCTCGAGCTTGAAAACTAGCTATCAAAATTACAAATAACCAAACAAACATCAAGTTCAAACTCGAAAACTACGAAATATCACAGTTCAAAATTATAAAAAGTAACTCAAGCTCGAGTGGAGTTCAATCCGATCCAAAATACCCTGCTATTCGACTCAGTTGGGCTTGTTAACACCCCTAACAACTTTATATATATATATATATATAAATCAATATATATACCTGCACAACTCAGTTCCTGGACTCACTATTAATACCTGTTAAAATACACAAATTAAAGCTAATGTTTAACTAAAAACATACAGTAATAATAAATAAAATTACACAATTAATAACGCCAAAAACTGAACATAATCCATATGAATATTTCATAATAAAAACCATCAATACATTTAAAAATCGGACATGTAATTAAACTATACTAACTAATTGTTTAATATACTTCTATAATCATCTCAAATTAATGACAAAATTAACTTCAACACTGAAAGCAAAAAACAAAAAAAAAAAAATTTAACAAAAAATTAATCTAAATTAATACGTTTAAGATAAGAAATTACCGTGATTATTTTACGTAATGGAATCTAATCGCAAGGAATCTGTAATTAGATGAAACAATGTTAAGATAATACTGAATAAAATTAGAGAAATGATTAATTAGCGTTTGGAAATAAAAACAATAAAAACCAGAGGAAATGAGATTGACTGGTTTAGAAAAGAGAGGGACTGATATTGAACTGTTGGAGAAGATTTTTTAATTTTAAGAAATCCTACGTGTCAGATCACGTGGAAGAAGTTTTGGCTGACATGATGACACGTAATACATTGTGCAGAGTATGTGATGATGTGGATGTGACGTGGATGGTGATGTGGACAAAATCTAAATCCGAAAATGGAGCGGTGTAAATGGATTCGGACCAAATCAATTAAAGGGTGGGTAGTGGAGAGACACGTAAGTGTTTGTTGGGCACAAAAAATATCTTCTTTGGGTTGGAAAGTTTGGGATAATTGTGTAGATTATACCCTTAATTTTGAATTTTTGTCACAATAATGCCTATCTTGATCCTTGCGGGTTTGTCGTATTAAATAATAAAAAACTAAAAGATCGCGTATGAAAAAAAGTAAAAATAAAGTAATTACACTAATAAAATAATCGACACCTCAACACCCCCATCATATAAGTCGGTGACCAAATGATACTTTTATCACATATCTCATGTTCAAAATAAACTAATCACACTATTAAAATAAACTATATTCGTTTATTTTATAAGAATGTTAATTGGATCGTTTTTTATCTTAAACTTTGATATGTTTTTAATCAAATGGGTAAATATGGGTAAACTTTTAATTTTATGACGTGTAATAAAAAACCGTGGCCCTATATATATAGTTAAAGTTAATGTACTTTAATCGTTAGCTTCTTGCTTTTACTGGCAGTTAAAAAAAATTATGTAAATATAATTTTTGCAACCATGAAAATAACAATCAAGATGTCTACATCATTATCACATACAACAATGACATTGTATAGCGGTATAGTCCATTCAATTGAATAAGTGTACATGCATGAGTTTAAGATCACATACGAAAAATTTAATGAATTGGAGGCTTAATTTATCGTCGTACACTCGTACCTATTAAAATTTTATGGAGGGTAAAATATTTTTCCATCGTTTTATTTCCATATGTTTTAATTACCCCGAAACCCGTCTTCTACCCGTTAAAGTTACGACTCATCTCAAAAGTTTTTTTTAAATGTTAAATTAATCATGTTGTTAACAATATTACTTTTATAACAGCTTATGTTGTTTTTTAAATCCCAAAATCTATAACTATATGACTACATTATTAAAAAGTTGACTAGTGTCAAACTTAAACTATTAGTAACAGTTTACGTTGTTATTTCAAACCCAAAATTTAACTACGAGTATATGACTACATTATTAAAAAATTGACTAGTGTCAAACTTAAACTATATAGGATGAAAAAGCACTACATCACCTTTTTACCTTACTATTCATATATTTATACAATTTCTATTCAATCTAATCATTTTAACAGTTAAAATAGGATACTGAAAAAATAACAACTATGATTTGTATATACCTATATATTAGGCAATCTAAAAGAGGCCATATCCTCTCCTTGTCCTTCAAAAGATTAGTTTTGAATATGATTTACTCAATTAAAGGAAATTTTGAACTCTAATAATTAATGTTTTTATTACATTAAAAAAAAAAAGTTATTCATCATCATGTATTGTGTAGACAATATATTTTAATGACTTATGATGAACAATTATATGAAAATTAATGTATGGTTCAGAAACCCATCTATACAAAAATCAAATCCCAACATATCATAGTCTTAAACATTATAAGGAACATTAGATAGTTATGTACCTGCAAATTTGCAATAACCTTTTTTTCTTAAAATTTTATACAATAACCATATCTTATAAGTTTTAACCTTATATTATAACGTAGCATGTGGTTTTTACCATTTGTATTATTATTAACGAGCATGGTACCCGCGCAATGCGGCGACGATAATGTATAAGACGATCTAGTGGTGGCGGTGTCAAGTGGTGTAGGTTGATGTAATTGTGATAGTGAAAAGTTTTAGAAGATAAAGGCTTAAAGTGTCAAGTATTAAAATAAAGGGTTTATGGTGTAAATTAATTCATTAAGGGCAAAGTTGGTAATTTATAAAACTCTTTCCATAGTGGGTTTTTATTAAAGGGCAATTTGATAATTTCGCATATGACATATGAGTAACTATTTCTATTTTGAGGGGTGCATAATCTTTAATAAAGAGTATAGATATTAATAATAATGATTTTTTCTTTCCCTAAAAGAATTGGAACTACAAAATATGAAACAAAAATAGACAACTTATAAATAATCTACGTCGACATAAACGTAAGCCGTTCTAGCTCAGTTGGTAGAGCGCGTGGCTTTTAACCACGTGGTCGTGGGTTCGAGTCCCACGGATGGCGAAAATATATTTTTCTAATTTTGTTTCTAATTCAGAACTGCTTAAAGTTACTCTTAAGTTAACATTTAACAATGTATGATTGACTGCTGGGCTCTGTTCCCCGATCAATTTCCTTTGCTATTTAGTTTAGAAAAAGATAAAAAGTGTAAGGTCAAGGACAGATTTAGTCCAGTTACCAAAACATTTTGGTGGGGGAAACTGGAAGCGTAATCTGGCTTCGGCAGAGGAATGGGGGGATATCAGATATGGTCAGAGTTATGGGGGGTTTGGCGATCAAGAATGACTCTGATAGATGGCTGTGGATGGGCGGGAAAGACAGAGTTCTCGGTTAAAAGTGTCAAAGAATTCCTTTGAAGTGGGGAGGACTATAGTGATCGGTTCGTGTTCAAATGACCTAAATGGGTAACCAGGAAGTGCAACATCTTCATGTGGCGTGTACCAACTATGGATGCGCTAAAGATCAGGAAATGTGCCTTCAACAATCTGGAATGCGTCCTATGTGATGGCAGGGAGGAAACAATTGAACACATTCTATGTTAATGTGATGTAGCAATGTCAATCTGGTACAAGGTTAGCATATGGTGTAAGGTGCGTCCACTTTTCTTCTTCTCTACCAAAGATCTTTTCGAGATTGAGAAGCACGTTGGCTTAGGAAAGAAAGTAAGAAAGATTTTTAAGGGCATTATTTTTGTTTCGTGCTGGTTATTGTGGAATACAAGAAACGAGAAAAGATTTGAAGACAAGACCGTTTGCATTGAGAAGGTGTTCCAAGACATTAAAGCCACGAGTTACTTGTGGTTCAAGAACAGAGACAAGTCTGTTTCCTTGAGTTGGCAAGAGTGGAATAGTTTTACTTTTAATATCTCAATGTAAATATATAGGCGTGATTTGTATTATACCGGCCGATTCACCTAGTTTTTGGGGTGTGTCGGTGATTTATTGTGAATAAAAGTTAATTTTCAAAAAAAAAAAAAAATTGTATATGTATAGAACTGCTCCTTTCTGTAAAAGTCTAAAAGACAATGGAATTGGCATTAATACATGAAGTTATCTTTCTATATTTATAGACTGTTTAATTGATACATTCCACAAATATCTCTGATCTATAATTTCTAGTAATCTCTACAGCATAAATTGAATCTTGTACTCCAACAAGGCAGCAGCTATCATCGAATCTTTGAGACAGCCTGATGGTTCCTTGTCATGTCTTATTTATGAAGAATAGCAAGAATCCGAAACTTTGCAAATAACGATAATGGTTTATAGACAGAAGATAAGGTCAGACTATGCCACTGCTAAATTTTTATGATCGTATTCGTTAAGCCTGAGGGCTTCCAGCAACTTTGGCCATGTTTCTGGGATTCCTCCAGGGAGATCAAACTCCATTAACTTCCCTTGCTTTCTGTAATAATCTTCTACAGGTTGACTCTGCGCATCCAAACACACATAAATATCGTTCTATCATACCCATCGTTTGTATACTTGTATTTGAAATAATCAGATAATATGTTTAATTGCATTGCAAGCCATTTTGAGCCTTTTCTGCTTTATTTAAGTATAATGTTTACGGACATTTTCCTTTCTAGAAGAAAAAAAGACATCGGTACTTTGTTTCAATAAAGAGTATAGAGACATTCAACAACGATGTCATAATCAACCCGACCCATACAATAACATAAGCAGTTTAATCCAACAAACCAACCCACCCATTTTGCCACCTCTAGTGTTTAGATATTCCACTTTGACAAATCCGTAAAAGTTTATACCATTTCCTTATAGACACGAAGTCTCTCTAAGATAACAGGTTTGGTGTCGTCTGCGCGAGTAGTGAGCTTTGATTCGCAGTGCGGAGGTGGAAGAAGTGGAGGCATTTTCATTTCAGGAAGCCCATTCTCAGCATTTACATGAATAGAGGCCACATTGAAACCTTTACCACATTCACTACATATCCTTCTTCCCAAACATTTCTCAATCAATACATCTTCCCTTAACTTAAGATTCACCACCAAATCGATTTCCGTCACCTCATCAAGAATTTCCTGTATGAAAATACATTTGTTTATAACAGATTCTTTAAACAATATATAGCATAGTTGCAAAATGAGTATCATAAGAAATTAAGATATACCGACAACTTACAGCTTGTCTTATGGTTCGTGGAAAACCATCAAGGATGAATCCTGATTCACCTCTTGATTCTCCTTCTTCGAGTCTCTTTGACAGCAAATTGAATATGATTTCATCTGAAACCAACTTCCCTTGATTTACTACTTCATCGACCTGGAGAATGTATAGAAATCTTTGAATCCGGGCAAATTATATAAAACTTGAAAGCTCATGTAACAAAATTTCAATAACTAAATCTTAAAACAAGTATTAATTCACACATTTTGTGGGACTCGAAACCACAACCTTTTGTTTGATGGGCCAATAAACATACATACATGATACACAATATTGGATGGATAATTATTTAATATTGAGAGAAAAAAAGATAAAATAAAGAATTAACCTGAGGGGTAAGAGGTCCAGAAGAAGACAAGTGATGACGAAGGAGATCACCGGTGGCGATGTGAGGGATACCAAGAAGCTTAGAAAGGCGGGAAGCGTAGGTTCCCTTTCCAACGCCGGGACAGCCAAGAAACACCCACTGGAAATTCCTATTATTAGGATCATCGTCTTTTGTCACTGCCAGGTGTGGAGAGTGTATCTTGGAAACAGAGCCGGCGTTGTTGTTTGTAGAAAGTGATCTGATTGTTGTTACAAATGATGATGACGAGAATTGGGGTTTGAAGATGCGGGGTACGACCGCCATTAATTGGACGACAGACAGACAGACAGAAATTGAGGAAGGGAAGGAGGGAGTCAGTCGTCGGCAGGCACACACGCACGCAAGTCTTAAACAAATATTCGTATGGAAAACTTCATTTATTTTTTCCGATTTACACCATATACTTTTGTTCGTATTAATACTAAACACTCGCACGGGCTATAGTTATTTTAAAAGGTTAAGACATAAATATTATAAATTAATTTTATTAAGGATATTCAGGCATTAAATAGACTTATATATGAAAAATGATATCGATAAGACAATTTTTTGAACACACTATAGAAATTACTAAAACATTTTTGTGGTAGATTAATTAAAATATGTGATTTGAATATCACTTCCTATTGGTTATATTAATATAAAAAAATATTTTAGATACCTAAAAGATAAAAGTTGAAAAAGAAGAAGATGAATTGAGTAATGATCTTTATACAATAATAATATAAGAAAAAGAAAGAAAGAATATATTTATAAAAAAGTTGATATATAATGAGAATATCATATTTAACACATGTTTTTAAAGTTAACTGCTTGAATGATTGATATATTGATCACAATATTGAAAAGATAGTCCACGTTATTAAATCATATGGGTATTTATGGTATAGGAACAAGATAATGTATAGTTTTAATGATTCAAGTTGTTTCAATTTTATTAATGTATAGTTTTATAAGTTGGGAAGATTGATATAGATATTTTTTAATGCAATACAAGAAATTATGTGATTTATGTCTTATCGTTTCTTTTTTGTCACCTTTAGTTAATTAAAGGTATGCACTTGTGAATAATGTTAAACTTTTTCTTCCGATATATCTTGTAATTTAGAAGGTTTTTTCGACCTACAATTTTTAAAATATAAAAAGTGAGCAGTGAATTCAAGTAAGAAAGTAAAAGTTCAAAATCTGATTAAAAAAAAACACCTTTCATAGAAAATATTGGTTTGGACGTTAGTTATCAGAATCATTTCTGTTTGCAACTCGAGAGTTCAAATTTAAGAGACGGCTGCCCGTTTGAATGAATTTCCTAGTATTAAAACCTATTACCAACTAACTAACCATTAAATAAAAGCATCTAATTTTGATTAGTGCATCTCACTTTTAGTTCATTTCGAGTTAGAAAACTAATCATTAAACTCATTTTAAAACAAGCATTTCTATTAAATATCTTAGTTTAAACTTACTTTAAGAAAACTTCACATCGAATAATCTGAGAGATGAATGCATTTTATTAAGGAAAAGAAAGAAAGCAAAAGCTACCGAAATAATAAAAGGGCATCTCCAATGAGAAAAAATTTTTAAAAGCTTTTTATTTTGGCAACTAACGAATCTATTAATTAAAAAATAGAAAAAGTTATCCACTCCAATGCAAAAGCTTTTTCTAAAGCTTTTTTGTGTGTGAATTGAAAAAAAGCTTTTCATCAAAAGGTTAGCATCTTCAACCTTTTGATAAAAAAAAATCTTTGTACCCAATGATATCAAGCTTTGCAAAGACTTTTTTTTCCTTAAAAAAAAAACTTTTCATCCAATTTAATTGGATGTGCTCTAGTAGGTCGAAGTATCTAGCTTATAGACGCAAGGCAACGTGTAATAATATTTGCCACCAAAAGCTCAACCAACTTTCTAACGGCTACAATCAACTCTCATTTCCGTTCTTCCGGTGCCAACAAATAATTCAGACAGCCAAAAATGGCGATTTCGATAATATCTCCCATCAATCGGACCTACTTTTCTCCCGCCAGTAATTCCCCCCAAATTTCTACTAGTAGTAGCAGTTATAATCTCAGCCTTTCTTCTTCCTCTACCAACAAAACCGTCCTCACTTCCTCGTCACATGTCCGCCGCAGTGTCTCAAGTTCCGCCGGTATGTTCTATCAATCACAATCATATTCACATATTTACCTAAAGATGATGTTTTAAATTATGATATCTGATTAGGAACTTCTCAAGCTTCTGTTGAAATTAATAATTTGTTGGAGAGAGTGGAAGTGCTTGATGTGGATGGGAATTCGATATTGATTTCTGACTTATGGAAGGATCGGAAAGCTGTTGTTGCATTCGCTCGTCATTTTGGGTATTTTGGAGACAGACACATTCAATGTTGACCTTTCATATGCTTTTCAAGTTAACATTTTGGATATTGAACTGTAGGTGTGTCCTTTGTCGCAAACGGGCTGATATGCTTGCTGCTAAAAAGGTACAGTATATACTTTTCTAGGTGGGTTGGTATTGTAGAACAGCATTTATATTAAACAAATACTCCAGAAAGATCGAGCCCGTGACCCATGACCCTATCACAGCTGTGTATCAAACAGATGTCCATAAACTGTCACATGTTCTCAGTTATCTTCTCATTTTTTTCTATAAGTCTATAACGGTTTAATTTGAAAGAATTAAACCCTGCTATGAATCTGGAATATTGAACAATGTATGAAAAATCAAAAGGCAACATCGTTAGACTGTTTAGGAAGTTAGACAAAATATCAGATTGTGTTAACTCTGCTGTTGTCAGTTTCTACTTTGAGAATTTGAGTATCAATTTTGTTGGGCGTTGTATCAGGATCGAATGGATGCTTCAGGTGTGGCTCTTGTCCTGATTGGACCGGGAAACGTTGATCAGGTATAGATTATCATCTTAATTTTCTATAGATATAATCCAATGTCTATAAGAACAGGAACTTGCATGATAAATAATAGAGTTAATTACTGAAATGGTACCTAATGTTTGCGTCATATTACTGGTTTCATACCTTTCCTTTCGAAATTACGCTGATCATACCCAACGTATGCAAATTTCCACTCGGACCATACTGAAGGCTAACGCCGTCACGTGTCCGTTAAAAACTCCCCCATGTGACTTGCACATAAGGGGTAAAGATGTAATTTCACGTTTCTTAATTATTAAATAGTACATAACACTTGCACGATATTTCTGATTTCATACCTAATGTTTTTTTTAATTACTTAAATGGTACCTAATGTTTAGTTGTTAAGTTTTTTTATTTTTTATTTTTTTTTCTTTTGAAAGGTGAATTCCGTTTTAAGTCAATGTCTTAAAAACTGGTATTTTAGTCATACTGGTGTGGAAATTTTTTTGGTATTAGCGGTATTACTGAAAATACTGGCCGGTACGACTATTTTTTAATTTGTTTTATTATTCTTTTATGAAAATTTTCCAAAACTTGTTACAATTTAACGAAAATAGTCAAAATACACTTATAATCCAGTAAAAAATAATACCAAATAAGTTTTTCATAACAAAATATAAGTTTAAAGTTCACAAATAACCAAAAATAGCATTAAAGTATCATAAAAATAATTTTATAAAAAATTCAAATTTTCTTTTTCGAAAATATTGGAAATACCGCAACGGTAATACTAAAAATATCCAGGAATACCAGAAATATCGGCCGGTATTTACCGGTTTTTAAAACATTGCTTTAAGCTTCGTATCGTAGTAAATATTGACCAGTATTTCTGGTATTACTGGAATATTCCGGTATTACCATTGCGGTATTTCCAGTATTTTCAAAAAAGAAAATTTGAATTTTTCTAAAAATTGTTTTTATGATACTTTATTGCTATTTTTGGTTATTGGTGAGCTTTAAACTTATATTTTGTTATGAAAAATCTATTTTGTATTATTTTTTACTGGATTATTAGTACATTTTGACTATTTTCGTTAAATATAAACAAGTTTTGGAAAATTTTCATTAAAAAAAAATAAAACAAATTAAAAAATAGTCGTACCGGCCAGTATTTTCGGTAATACCGATAAGACCAAAAAATTTTCCACACCATTATGACTAAAATACCAGTTTTTAACACATTGGTTTAAAATGGAATTCACCCTTTAAAAGAAAAAAAAAATTAATAACTAAACATTAGATATCATTTAAGTAATTAAGAAAAACATTAGGTATGAAATCAGCAATATCGTGCAAACGTTAGGTACCATTTAAGTAATTAATAAATGCGATATTACATATTTACCCCTCACGTGCAAGTCACGTGAGAGGGTTTTTAACGGCCACGTGACAGCGTTAACCTCCGGTATGGTCCGAGTGGAAATTTGCATACGTTGGGTATGATCAGCGTAATTTCGAAAGGAAGGGTATGAAACCAGTAATATGGCGCAAACGTTAGGTACCATTTCAGTAATTAACTCTAATGACACGATTTAATGACAATTCCAATGAGATACATGTTACTAACAGACATTCATGTCTTATTTTCGTTACATTGTTTTGTTGATTGTCATTTGCTTTATTTATAGGGATTGCTTCTGCTTGTTTTACTATTTGCAGGCTAGGGCATTCTCTGAGCAAACAAAGTTCAAAGGAGGTATGTTTTCGTCTTATGAATAATGAGCCTGTTGTAGAGAAAAACCCTCATAAGTTGGACAAGGTAACAAGATTAACCAGTTAGTGTTTTAATCATCCAACTCTGTGCATTATATAAGGGTTTTAACTTTTAACATAATTAAAAAAGGAGGTTTTTGTGATCAGAATTTCAAGGAATTTAGTACCTTCAGCAAAACCTAAAGCAGGATAACATCTCTCTATTGCTGTGTGTCACAGAAGTATATGCAGATCCTAGTTATGCATCATACAAGGCACTGAACTTCGTTTCAGGAGTTACAACTACATTCACACCTGGGGTATGTTTTGCTTATGTTGACCACTCATCAAGTTTTTCCAGTTTAAAATTTTCATCTTTGTGAATTGTGTGAGATATATGCAGGCAGCTTTGAAGATTATAGAAGCGTATATGAAAGGGTATCGACAGGATTGGGAGCTTTCTTTTGAAAAAGATACCCGTACTAAAGGTGGCTGGTATGTATCTTATTATCACTAATCATTCACAAAAGAGGCCTGCATACTGGGTTTTCAGAGCTAACAGACTTTTCTAAAACTCAAAAAACCGTTACAAGTGATTTTAACATCTACCAAAAAAAATATATAATAATCTATTTTGGCACTTTTTTCCTTACTTTTTCAGTTTGTCCATCTGAATTGCAGCAATGGAACCTATATGTATATTAATAAAAGCTTTATAGTTTTTGACCTAAAAGTTTAGAAAAATTCACCAGAAAACCAGAGTGTTGCTAGTCATGATGTGATGGGAGTAGAGTCAGTAGACCCTGAGCTTAACAAGCATCAGCGGTTTTGGACAAAAAGTGTCAAGTATGATGATGTCTTTTTGCATAGTTTAAGTTTACAACAAAGTATCATTAGATACTACCTACCTTAAACTTTAGTGAGAAAAAACGAACGTTGCAATGAATCTGTACATTATAACAGGCAACAAGGGGGAATTATGGTTGCAGGCCCAGGGATAAGCAACATCTCATACATTCACAAGGTGAGTCTCCCCATGCTCTGCAGTTTTTGGTCTCTAGTTCTTGAAGCTATTTTCATGTTTCTTGACATAATATTTTTGTGTTTCTATGACTGAAACAGGACAAAGAAGCAGGAGATGATCCCGAAGTAGAAGAGGTACTAACTGCGTGTTGCTCATGAGGCTACTTACATATTCTCTGATACTAGAGGATATGAAGTGATTTTGGGAAGCCCCATGGCACAAAGATTATTACTGTGCGCATAGGAAATGGCATTCAGTTTCATCCTATATGAGCATCCACTTTTTCAAACAATTGAGTTGCATAAAGGGAACTGCTACAGTTTTATGATGGGTCATGTGTAAAAACTAGAAATTTAGATAAATCATGAAGATATACATGCAAAGAAAGTATAATTGGTAGGGATTTTTTTTGTGCCAGAAACAACTTACTCTTAGAATATTGATGTTTTTTTTTTGTTTTCTCTTATCTCGGGGGAAATACAATCGGGAGGGGCTAATACTCGATATCCAAGTAGGCTTATAAAAAAAAATCGTGATATGAGCAAATTGATTTTCAAGGGAAAACTACAGTACTGTTGGATGATAACAAAATAGAAGTGATTTATATTTATTATTCATCAGATGATAACAACGCAGAAAATCATACATGATGATCTAGAAAGAATCAGTCATTCAATTACACATGTAAGTTGATAAAAATATAGAAGTGATTTTTATTTATATTCATTAGAGTGAATGATAGAGTAGTGCTACAAGCCTACAACTTATTGCAATATCATCAATGTTGAAAGAAAATGCGAAAACCTATCTACAAAATGTCAATTGTTGGTACAAAAGTATTAAATACTTGCCTTCTATTTACTGACTTCCTCTGTTACCATTGGTACACGGACTTTCTTGTCACCTTCACCCTCTGCAAAACCACTGGCCTTCTAGTGGGTGATGCTGGTGGTGATCTCATTCTTTTTAGGTCCTAATGAGAAAACCTTGAGGCCTAGGGTATCATGTAGAAGTTTAATTATAGTCTCTTTTACAGCAAATTGACTTTTATCTGCAGCTGCACCAACTTCTTGGACACCCAAGATTATAAACATGTCATCACTTATCAACTCTCCTGAAACAAAAAATGTTTTGGTATTAAAAATCATAGTCTAATGTCTATATGTGTATGAAGTAGAGAATTTAACTGTTACCTAGACGGTAGTTCTCTTTATCATCCGTTAAACTGCAAGGACGACAATTTGTGCTTCAACCTGTTAACAAGTTGTGTTGAATATTAATTATCTGCACTTCAGTTTATACAAAAACCAAGAACTTAATTCATAATTAGCATATTCCAGTATATCTATAATTAGTAATTACCTTACCTTAGTGTGGCCTCAAAGATCAACAGCTATTAAGTTGTAATGAGTTCTTTTTAATAACAGATTGCAAAAGTATAATACTATGTCAATGGAGTACAAATAACTTTTAAATAAAATTACTCTTTGGACAATTATCAAGGTTCCCCTGTTAGCTACAAAAGTTACTCGTCAGGGATAAACAATACTCCAAATTGACTCTTTCCTAATAGAATGGATCATAAATGGTACATCTAACCTCACTATGGCTCTTACATGTAGAGCATTCTTTACATCCCCGGAGCCTCCATAAACACCAATCAAAGTTGACCAGTTATATGATTAGGGCTAAGGCCAACTGTCTCCATTTCATCCATTAACGATTGTGCAAAAGAATTAATCAATGCCACAAGCCTTCGTGAGTACCAACTACATTATATGTCGAAATCGTAGGTTTGAAAGGCACTTTCATAGGAGCTAGCGAGCTTTCTTGTATCAAATTTTGTCTATTGCCTTTCCAGGACTGAATTAGACGGAAAGTCTTAACACAGCATAAAGGAGAATATTGCAACACTGTGCATTTGGCATGTAACCAGCCAAAAACATCTCTTCAAATAATACATATGCTTGATCCACCAGACCTGCTTTCACCATGCATTTATTAATGATGTCATGATGACCATGTAAAAGTATTTGCAGTAACACCAGCTTCAAGCATTCTCTCTTTCATTCCCAATGCCATCTGCCACATTCTTGCGTCGGAGAATACCTGAGATAGTGAGATTTATGGATAATATAGAAACAACACATATCACAATGCTTCTACAAGAGTGGTTTAGGGCTTGGGCCAAATCAAGTCTAGAAGCTAGGCAGCACGTCTTTAGAAGGATATTATATGATGCTATATCCAGAGCAACACCTCATTCAGTAGAGGTGAGATGAATTAATAAAAAAGTATTTTAACAATGTAGATGCAGGCATTGTTTTTAAAAGTCATGCCTTTAATTGGAAGAAACAAAGAATATTTTTAAATAAGTAATGCCACGGATAAGACAAGATAGATTTAAACAATTAGAATTGCGCAAGTGAGCAGGGAAGAGAATATTAATTGCATATGCTCGTAGATATTCATTGTGTAGGTCAAGTCAAAGGCATTTACATTCTTAAGTCCGTTGAATACATACAGATTAGGGATGTTTTACTGAGCACTTAACTCCTACACCAAAACAAACAAACAAATATGATCAAGCAAGAACATTTTAGAAACATAAGCAACAGAAACACTACAGAAATCAAAGATAATATTTCCAATGTAAAGCCCTACTAAATTAGGAAATTGTACCTCCTATAATAGTACTCGTTAATAGAAGCTTATCAATCAAGTGTACTCAAACCACATGCTTGGTAGTAAGCAGAAACTTTTACATCCCTCAACTCAACCATAGCTAAGTGGAACAGCATTCATTAAAATCATATATAGTCAACAAATAATCCTCGATCTTTATCTATAATTTAAATTCTCAGAATTTCAAGGAAACTATCACTGTACCTTATAAATAAACCTAGATTGCATATGGTCACGACAAACACCACATACATCAATGATCGTGGGGTAAGCATACATATTCACACAGCCAAAATTATGTTTGGAAACTTCTAAAACTATCAGTGAAGATGCCATATCTCCTCTATCCAATTTCAAGAATCGTATTCAAGTACGTGAAGCAGGGAGAAGAACAGAAAAAACATATTCAATAAAGTTTGAAATAAACTGTAATTATCAAAAGTAGGAAGGTTCATAAAGTAT
Source organism: Erigeron canadensis (assembly GCF_010389155.1). Lineage (NCBI taxonomy): Eukaryota > Viridiplantae > Streptophyta > Magnoliopsida > Asterales > Asteraceae > Erigeron > Erigeron canadensis. Next base: position 36,906,706 of record NC_057766.1, read on the forward strand.
CTACCATCTAGCTCAATGAATTACGTGGTAGGTGCCTCTGATTTAGCCAGCAAGGCAGACTAACTTTAATGATACACCAGCTTTTCCTCAGTTAATGTAAAGAAAGAAAACCAACCTAATGGCGGCATCTGGATTACTTTTGGTGATACAGCTTGGTTCCACAATCCACTCTATCTTCAATATATAAACAAAACCCTGAACCACATTGACAGGTAGAAGAGAAATGAGTTACATATCACAAACCTACTAATGTTGTTAACCAATTATTCGTACAATAAGTTTGGTAGTCGAATGTCACCACTATCTACAATAAGATTACACCTCTTTAATAAAAACAACCAATAGGAATGCTTACTTTAAGTCTACAACAGTTCAACTCTGAGTAACTTAATCACATAGTCGCTATCAAGATTCTACAATAATTACACCTAATGAAATCTTAAAAAGAAATAACCTGATAACCTGATATATTTGTGTTTTGTTCTTAATAGAAAATATAACTGGAACCAATATTAAAGGGTCAAGTGATCTAAAATGGATCCAACTTGTTCTACATATTATTGCAGGTATTCAACTTCCAAGCGGTCTATCATGTGTGTCGAACTTCCTATCCATTGTTACCATATATATCGACTACTACCTCATAATGTGACAAGCTGAATACATGTTGAAGCATTTTATTGACACACTTAAACTTCAAACATTCATACAAGACAAAAGGTAAACATATACCAGAAAGCATTTCCGTGAAATCAACAACCTCATCCACACCACTACCACCACCACATCTCAAAACTTTGTTACATTCCTGGCCAATTGCCTCAACTAAATTTGGCTCCGCCACCAACACATCCACCACTTTACAAACCCCTAACTTGCAAACAAAGGATCTTCCTTTCAGCTTCCTCCTAGGCTTGCCAGCCCTCTTCTCAACTCCCTAAACTTCACCACCAACACCAGCTTCCTTCTTCCTTCCAATTCTCGGTCCTACAAGCTTATGAGGCAAAGCTTCAGTCAGTCTCGTTCTTTACAACAGCTTCAAACGGTCAAAAAAAGTATCATACACTGACCTTTACTCCGAGTTATTTGGTCTAGCACTCCTCTTCTTCTCGGTCTGATGTTTTTTTTTTCTTTTCAAAAAACACCAATTTTCACCCTCTGTTAATAGAATCCTTCTGTTTTCAGTCAATTCTTTTTTCGGTCTTCTGTTGCCAATACTTCCTTCTCCTGCCTCGGTCTCTAATTCTCTGCCTCGGTCTGCTTCTCCACTCTTGCTTCTTGCTCCTCAAACTGTGATAAATACATGACAGTCCCTTCAAATAAAAACCGGTTATGCGTTTGCCTTGCAACCAAGGGCCACACCCTTTCTTGCCACCGACTCTCAAAACGGAAGCCTTTCTTAACTTGCTCTGATACCAAATGTAGAATTCAGGGCCCTACTTTCGGGTTTCAATCACCACACAATAAACATATACGTGAAGTAGCAGAGAGCAAAATGAAGAAATAAACTTTCACTATTAACAATGAGAATAGGTACCGTATTTTATCAAAAAGGGGTAAAACATTTTTTAGAGCGTTGATTATTTAAATCATTGATTTCAACAAGTACAGAGCGGAATACAAATACATAGATCAGGCAGATGATGTGTTTACAAACTCATAGCTCTTGATGTAATCTCCGATTCTCCATCCGAGGCATGCTTGTTGAGTTCACTTGCTTCTTCCACTGGATTTGTTGAATTTAGATTATTGAGGTATCTTTCTAGTGCATCATTTCCATAAAGAATCTTTGCACCAGTTCCCGGCTTGTCTACTGATCCTATGGCCTCTTCATCAACCACCACTGCATCAACTGAATCAGCTCCTTTTTGTGGAGGGTTTGGAACCTCAAACATCGAATCCACAAGAACATTTTCTAATATCGCTCTTAGACCCCGTGCACCAGTGTTCTTGGCAATGGCTTTCTTTGCAATCAATCTTAGTGCGGTATCAGTGAAATGTAGCCTCACATTATTCATCGCAAACATCCTTCTGTACTGCTTTCCAAGAGCATTTTTGGGCTCAGTTAGAACCTGAAGGAGTTGGCCCTCATCTAGAGCAGATGAACTCACTAGAACAGGAAATCTGCCAATAAACTCGGGTATCAAGCCATACGCAACAAGATCTGCACTTTCTACAGATTCTAACAGTGAAGATGTAACCACGGAGTTAGTTAATCCACCACCTCTCATATTAGCCCTCACTGGTGCACAAAACCCAATAGACGAATCTTGACGTCTCTCAGAAATGGTTTTCTCCAGATCAACAAAGGCACCGCCACATATAAACAGGATATCCTTTGTATTCACCAGAATAGCATCACCTTGAGGTTGCTTCCGAGATCGATTATCAGGAACGCTCACAACAGTTCCTTCAAGCATTTTAAGCAAGGCTTGTTGAACACCCTCTCCAGATACATCTCTGCCCGTGTTTAGACTTTCAGCCCTTTTAGTTATCTTATCAACTTCATCTATGTACACAATCCCTTGTTGAGCGGCTTCAACGTTGAAGTCAGCAGCCACAAGAAGCTTATACAAAATCGACTCCACATCTTCTCCAACATAACCTGCCTGTGTCAATGTAGTAGCATCAGCAATGACAAAAGGCACATTCACAACTCGAGCTAAGGTCTTTGCAAGTAACGTCTTCCCTGAGCCCGTTGGACCCATTAACAAAACATTGCTCTTGTCTAGTTCTACGTGATCAACATCGTCATTTTCACTTCCAAGACAACCTGAACTGGTATCCGAGTTTCTATGCATAGAGGAATGATAGATTCGCTTGTAGTGGTTGTAAACAGCAACCGAAAGCACCTTTTTAGCATGGTCTTGGCCAATAACAAACTGATCAAGACCTCTACATATCTCTTTAGGAGTGGGCAAACAAATTCCTAAATTCGAACCACCCGACCAACTACTACTCTTCTTAATATCTTGATCATCATCATCATCTACAACAGTATCCCCCACAGAACCGCCATAAGACCGTAACTTTTCCCACATTTTAACCCCCCCTTTGACAGCATTAGCATTATTATAATTAGTACTATTATTATTATCATCAACTTTAACCCGACCAATTTCGATAAAACTACCTTGAAGGATAGGGTCTAACTTAAAAGGCCTAAAATAGTAAGCAGTTCTACAATTAGGACACATATTAAGAGCATGATAAATACCGATATCGGAGGTTATCGATAAGGGGCGGTTTGTAAAAAGTAAGGTCATGAGATGATTACATCTAGGGCAATTAACCTGGGCTTTTATATGATCATATTTGTCTGAACTTCCTTCCCATTTCTGACGAAACCCTAAAAACCCTAACCTTTTTAAAGCCTTTGATGATTGATGAACATGAAACTGTGACGTAAGCAGGTAATTATTTGAAGCTGCTGCTGATGATGATGAAATTGATCTGACAGAAGAAGATAATAATAAAAGTATGTTGTTGCTCTTGTAAGTAAGAATCTTAGATTTCCACCTTAACATTCTCTTCTCTGTTTTACCGTTCCTTTCACTGTGTGTGTGAGAGTGTGTGTGTTTTTTTTTGTTTATATTTCTTTTTGTTTTTTGTTTAGCAGGTACGAACGAATGCAAGCAGGAAAGAAAGCGTGAATAAACACTGATAAAGCAAGGGGATGAATGCTGGACTGTTGGGTTAACCGAAACGGGTCAAGTCGGGTCATGGTATCCAAAAGACGGGTGGGTAATGGAGCTAAGATCGTGGGTGGGTGGGTTCTATTAATCAACTATCGTATTCACATATCTATATATGTATTTAACAAAAGATAATGTTTTGATTTTGATGAGTGATAATGAAATTCTCAAGTCTTGTGTTAAAAACCGACTAAAAGGGAATACGCACAAAGCGGTGGCGGTGGAAGTGGCGGTACGGTGGTGGTGCTGAAGACTAGTGGAAGTGGCGGTACAATGATGGTGGTGAAGACTAGCGGAAGCGGGAGGGCGGGTGGTGGAGGCGATAGTGGTGACGAGTAGCATATGTTATTCATATAAGGGTAATTGACTATTTGATGAAAAAATTTGATAATTTTAAGGGTCAAGGATTTTGTAAATTAAGAATAGTTTTGACACATTTGTCTTATTCGTGTTAAAAGGGAGGCAGAGGATATGCATTATAAAGAAATAAAGATAATTTGTCGGAGAGGTAGAAAGTCTTTGATATGAATAGGAATTCAATATTGATTTATGATTTATGGAAGGATCAGAAAGTTGTTAGTTGTTAATTTTATCCGCTTGTCACTTTAGTTATATTTATTTGATTTATTATGTTGACAAACACAATCAATGTTGAAGTTTACTATGTTTTTTTTATGTTTTGCATATTTAACTATAGGTGTATATTTTGTCACAAACGAGCTGATATTCTTGCTGCTAGAAAGGTATATATGTATCTACACACATGGACCAGTTATTGTAAAACAACATTCATGTTAAAACAAATAACCTTTAAAAAAATGATTGTTGTAGAATTTAAAGTTTAGGAGGGTCTTTGAAGACCTTGAGTCAATGGCTTTTTTGACACATAAAATATTGTGTCGAATCAGGTTTACACAACTTGAACATAGTTGTTTACCCAATAAATAACTAACACGTGAACAATCCAAAAAAAATTATTATTACTGTATTATTTTCTCATTAGTCACCATTCTTTTTTTCAAAAGAGTTCCTCTATATTTTTCAAGAAGAGTCTTTAAAATTTATACACTATACTTTTTAAATATTTTATTTACACATAATATGGAACTGCCAATGCCCAAAAGATCGAGTGTGTGACATATGAGGCGAAAGGGAGTAAGACTCGGTGTGCTTGTGGTTTGGACGAAACCAAAATTGAACAACATTTTCCTCGCTTGTGGTTTGGACTTGGTTTGGGGAGTTCGCTTTCACAAACCGAACGTGACCATACACACATTTGACCATTAAATGCCTTAATAATTTATATTAAATAGTGGTGTGGGTTGATGTATCATGACATCGTGTAACAAATAATGAGTTTTTGATTTGATAGGTTGAAATGACTTAACAATATGTTATTGATGGTTGACGTGGTTTGGTGTATCATGACGGTACACGGCATCACTTTAAGGATACACAGATGTCCAAGACTGTCTCGACTAACAACTACTTTATTTGAAAGAATTAACCTTGCTTTGAGTCTGGAATTTGAATATCAGGAAGGCAACATTTTTCCGATGTTTCTAAAGTGGGACAAATATCGATTGTGTTAACTCTGCTGTTGAAGTTTAGCTGGTCATCCTACTTTACAAATTTGAGTATCAATGTTGTTGGACGTTGTATCAGGATCGAATGGATGCTTCAGGTCAGGTGTGGCTCTTGTGTTGATTGGGCCGGGCAGTGTTGATAACAAGATAGAAGTGATTTTTATTTATATTCATTAGAGTGAATGATAGAGTAGTTTTACAACTTACAAGTATATTATTGCAATATCATCAGTGTTGAAAGAAGATGAAAAAAATCTATCTACACAATGTCAATTGTTGGTATAAAATACTTGCCTTCTATTTGCATTTGACTTTCTTTGTAACCATTGGTACAAGGACCTTCTTGTCACCTTCAGCCTCTGCAAAACTACTGGTCTTCTAGTGGGTGATGTTGGTGGTGATCTCATTCTTTTTAGGGTTTCATCTAAGTCGGGACGTGGATTGAAGGGATTCTCCACATTGATTCTTATATCAGTTGGGATTTTAGGTCCTAATGAGAGAACCTCAAGGCTAAGAGTATCTTGCAGAAGTTTAATTATAGTCTCTTTTACATCAAATTGATTTTTATCTGCAGCTGCACCAACTTCCTGGACACCCAAGATTATGAACATGTCATCACTTATCAATTCTCCTGCAACAAAAAATATTTTGGTATTAAAAATCATAGTCCAATGTCTATACGTGTATGAAGTAGAGAATTTAACTGTTACCTGGACGGTAGTTTTCTTTTATCATCCGTAAAACTGCTAGGACAACAATTCGTGCTTCAACCTGTTAATAAATTGTGTTGAATATAAAATAATCTGCATCACTTAGGATTATAACTAGTTATAATTAGCATATTCCAGTATATCTATAATTAGTTAATTACCTTAGTGAGGCCTCGAAGATCAACAGCTATTGACTGGGCTTCTGCATTCCCCTTTTGCAAATGTGATGCAACTTTCTCAAGAAGCAAACCGTGAGGTTCCCCTATATCTCTTTTGTTACTAGAGTTTAGCTGTCCTTGCGGCAGATGGTTGTCTTGTATTATCCCTTCACACCATTCCTCTATCAGTTCCTTGAGATAGTAATCATTGGGTTTGAACCTAAACAATCATTAAACTATTTCAGTAGAGCAACACAAAGAATGGCTCAAAATGGGCCATCTAATCACCCCCCAGGGATTTGACATTTGCATATTGTATGTTATTTGAATCAACACATACCCTGATTTACGCATGTCCTGATATATAGATAGGCATTGTTGCACTTCTATTAGGGAACCATATCTGGTACGCGCTCTGAGAAGTGTGTTGTATGTCACCTGAATTTCAAATGGAGTGTAGATTGATTTAACATCTTGTTTTAATATAACCGGTGTAATAATTCCATAATATTTCCAGCAGGTTCTGTTCCTTAGAGTTATGTTTGGTTCAGAATTCTTACCATATTTGGTTGTATTTGATATCTCTTCATCTCCGCGAATAATGAAAATGCCAGATTCAATTCCCTTCGTTTTACACAAACCTGTAGATGAAAGCATTAGTAGTTAGATGAATGATGTAAGCATTCCTTTAACAAACATGATCATAGAAGTTGCTACTTTTTCACATAACCAAAGGCCTATAAAGTAAGAAAGAATTAAACCTTGATAGCTGCTGTGTATGCAACAACATCAGGTGGGACACCAGACTCGCGCATGGTTTTCAAAACCTGCACTGGAGGAACAATAGTTATTAGAGGTAATATAAAGTATTCCTGCCTATAATATTGATTCAAGTTGATAAAGCATGTTCTTTTCATTCCAAGATAACTTGAACCTGGAGGTGGCAGTTAAAGGGTTGGAGAAACAGGTCAAAACAGGTACCTGTTGTAATGAGTTGTTTTGATAACAGATACCAAAAGTATTATATTTAGTTAATTTAAAACACTATATCCAAAGGCGGTATTAAATGGGGGGAAAGGGGGGCCAATGCCCCATTTAGATATTGTCATGTATTTTTAAATTTTTTTTTTCTAAAAAAATTTCTAGGAATTTAACATTTTACCCCCTATTAGATTTATTTTTTATGGATTTTTTATTTTGCCCCCTCTATGATTTTTTCCTGATACCATATATCAATGGGAAACATATAATATTAAAATATAATATGCTTCAGGTTGTAAGTTTTGAAAACACACTTAGGTCGATTTTCAAGATTCCCCTGTTTAGTTACAAAAATTACTCTTCAGGGATAAACCATAACCCAAATCGACTCTTTCCTAACAAATGGGTCATAAATTCATAATTGGTACATCTAATTTCACTATGGCTCTTACCTGTACGGCATTCCTCACATCTCCGGAGCCTCCATAAACACCAATCAGAGTTGACCAGCTTATATGATTAGGGGTAAGGCCAACTGTCTCCATCTCATCCATTAACGATTTTGCAAGGAAGTGATCAGTGCCACAAGCCTTCATGAGTACATTATATGTCGAAATGGTAGGTTTGAAAGGAACTTGCATAGGAACTTGTGTGCTTTCTTGTGTCAAATCTAGTCTATTGCCAATCTGGAATGAATTGCCTTTCCAGGACTGAAATAGACGGAAGGCTCTGTCGTATTGGAAAGCCTTAACACAGGCATAAAGGAGAATATTGCAACACTGTGCATTTGGCATGCAACCAGCCAGAAGCATCTCTTCAAATAATACAAATGCTTGATCCACCAGACCTGCTTTCGCACATGCATTTATTAATGATGACCATGTTACAGTATTTGGAGTAACACCGGCTTCAAGCATTTTGTCTTTCATTCCCAATGCCATCTGCCACATTCTTGCGTCGGAGAATACCTGAGATTTATGGAAAAACAAAACATATCACAATGCTTATACAAGAGCAATTTAGGTCTCGGGATCACCATATATCTCTTAATGTTAACGCTGAATTTTGACTCTTTTTTGGGGACACTGTAGTATGTGAATTGGAATACAACATTGGGAATTTGGTAGTAACTTAGGGTGAAAAAAGGGACCATGATGTATTGGGTAACTTGTTCGATTCAAAAGGGTTAGTTCAATTATGGGTCAGAATGATCTGAACTTTTAATTATATTTGTAAAAAGGTGATTTAAGTGGCTTTTTGCAAGCAGCTCGACCAGTTTAACCTGCTCAACTCTTTCGGCCTGTTTCTTTTAGTAAACCCAAATTGAGCAGTTTGTATGTAAATGAGTTAGAGATTAAAAATAACCCAATTTGACACATTACTACGTTAGTGGGTCAAAATTGCCGTCTGCTCGCCTCTGGTGATAATATTCTCATTTCAAGTAAAGCAAAGATTAATGGGGTACCTTAACCATTGTACTATATGTAAACAGTAAACACATCTGACTTCAGTGATGTTAAAGATTAAAAATAACCCACTTTGGCCCATTTCTACGTTAATGGGTCGAAATTGCCCTCTGCCCACCTCTGGTGATAATATTCTCGTTTGAAGTAAAGCAAAGGTTAATGGGGTACCTTAACCATTGTACTATATGTAAACACATCCAACTTCAGTGATCCTCTTGCTTCCAAATACTCTACCTCCCTGTAAATTTCCTGGGCCAAATCAAGTCTAGTAGCTAGGCAGCATGTCTTTAGAAGGATATTATATGATGCTATATCCGGAGCAACACCTAGATCCTGTAGAGGCGAGATGAGTAGATACAGTCTATAAAACCTTGTAGGTTATTCTATTTTGATTGTAATAAATAGGATTACAAGAGGCTATATTTATAGAGTATCCTAAATCAATACATGGAAACTAATACTATGGAAAGTAGATATATGGAAACTAATATATGTCTAATAGTACTAATACAGTCATTGCTTCTAAAAGTCGTACCTTATATCGGACGAAACAAAGGATATTCTAAAAAAGTAATGCCAATAAAAGACAAGAAAACTAAAAGAATAAGAATTGTACATGGGAGCAAGGAAGAGAATATTACTTGCATATGCTCGTAGATATTCATCGTGTAAGTAAAGTCGAAGGCATTTACATTCATAAGACTGTTGAATACATACAGATTTGGGTTGATTTTCTGAGCACTTAATCCCTACACCATTACAAGCAAACGAATATGATCAAGCAAGAACACTTCAGATAAAAAAATAAACGAAACAGTACAGAAATGAAAGATAATATTTTTAAATTAGGAAAATGTATCTCCTATAGCAGTACTCATTAACAGAAGCCTGGCAATTAAGTGTGTACTTAAACCACATGCTTGGTAGTAAGCGGAAACTTATACATGCCTCAACTCAACCAAAGCTAAGTGGAACAGCATCCATTAAAATCATGAATAGTCAATGCATAATCTTTGACCTTCATGGCTTTATCTATAACTTACATACTCAGGATTACAAGGAAACTATCACCATACCTCATAAATAGACCTAGATCGCAAATGGTCACGACAAAGACCACATACATCAATGATCGTGCGGTAAGCATACATATTCACACAACCCAAATTATGTTTGGAAGCTTCAAATACTGTCAGTGCAGATGCCATATCTCCTCTCTTTCCAAATTCAAGAATCATTGTACAGAAAATTTCATCAGAATGGTTACAAAGACCTGCATACCTGCAAAACAAACAAATTGACATTGAAGAATCGTGAAGATGAAGAACAGAACAAAGGGATTTTCAACAAATTCTGGAATAAAGTCTCTAAAGCCTGCTATAACTAATAGAGAATAAAAACACTGTAATTCTCAAAAGTAGGAAGGTTCACCAATGGGTTAAAACCCCAGTGGTACTGTACCCCTAAAAATGGGGGCTTGGGGGCTATGCGGCCCGGGTTTGAATCTCGTCCCAAACCAAGTCTTCAGGGGTTTTCACCGGGGCATGCGTATATGCGGTAAACGCGCTGGGTACCAATAGGTACATGGCTCCAGAGGGTGGCCACCCACTTACCCTTTTAAAAGTAGGAAGGTTCATAAAGTATCTACTATCTAGTTCAATAAAGATTAATTACGGAGTGGTTTCATCTGAAATAGCCAACAAGACAGACTAACTTTAATGGCACACAAAAAAGAAAGCATACCTAATGGATGCAGCTGGATTACTTTTGGTGACACAGCTTCTAATAACCTCAATTGGTTCCACTATATCTTCAATAGATAAACGAAACCCTGAACCACATCGACAGGTAGTAGAGAAATGAGTTACATACAACAACAAAAACCTACTAATGTTATAAACAAATTTTTTGTGCAATAAGTTTGGCAGTCGAATGGCACCATTCTCTACGGTAAAATTACACCGCTTTGACAAACAGCGGTAATAGGAATGCTTACTTTAAGTCTACAACAGTTCAACTCTGGAGTAAATCGCATAATTCTCTATCAAGATTTTACAATACGACACCTAACGAAATCCTAAAAAGAGATAACTTAATAACCTGACATATTTGCATTTAAAGGGTCAAGTGATCTAAGATGGATCCAGCTTGTGCTACATTACTATTGTAGGTATTCAAAATCCAAACGGTCTAGTATGTGTTTCGAACTTTCTATTCATTGCTATCACATGTATTTGTTTGATTACTACCTAATAATGCGGCAAGCCAAATACACTTTGGAGCATTTTAAATTGACATATTTAAACTTCAAAAATTCATACAAGACAAAAGGTAAAAATACAAATTAACTTTAGATACAAAAAATATGTATATATATATACCAGAAAGCATTTCCATGAAATCAACAACGTCATCCACACCACCACATTTCAAACCGTTCCTACATTGCCGACCAATCGCCTCAACAAAATTTCGCTCCGCCACCAACGCATCCACCACTTTACAAACCCCTAACCTACGAAAACCATTCAAAACAGCGAAAACCTTCCGTAAACCGTCATCGGTTTCAATAACTCTCAAAATCCCTTTCGAAACAAGTTCCAGATTCAGCAAAGCCACAAATTCTTCAACCACGTTACTGCCATTGCTAGTAACTGTTTCAACAATCATGAAAAAATCGTCAAACCGTGCGTCTTGAGCTAGCTTAGAAGCTAAATCGGCGTAGTAGGTGGTTCGATTGTGGCTATTGCGGTGTGGCTTTCCCCATTGGAAGGTTGAGACTAGTGGTGGACGGTGAGAGTGGTGGATACTAGAAGAGGATGGTTTAGGGGGGTGTTTGGGATTAGGGTTAGTGAGAGTGTGTTTGGATACTGATGAGCTAAGTATGATAAGTTTGGTGCATGTAGTGGTTGTTGTTATGGTTTTCATTTCCCGGATAACCGGCGGTTTATGGTGGTGGTGCTGGTTTTGGAAAGTGGAATGTCTAAGATTGTATTTGAAAGGCTGTTGGAAAACGGATAAAATAATAATAATAATAATAATACTCGTAATAATATAACTGGATAAGTATCTCACTTTTTCTTATTATCTCTACTATATTTTAAAAAAATAATAATAATAAAAATAAAAATAAAAACTATGATGGTTTAACTATTGAATATTTTTCAGGACTTACTGGTCTAGTGAAAGTTATTTTGCCCATGGTTTACATTTATTTCAAATTAGAAGTATGGGTCAAAACCCGGCCTGACCATGTAAATCTGAAACCCAACAGTGTAACAAAATACCGGACCATTATCCTATCAAGAGGGCCACTTTAGGTCCGGTTCGGTTTTTGGGTGCAGATCTTGGGTTTAAAGGAGTGCAACAAAAACAAACCTGTGACCAAGCCTGTTATCTTATTGGTCAGGTCGGGGTCAGACGGACCTGGGCCGGGTCTCATGTTTTTGAATCATATGCTCATACCTAGAGCTGATTACTATATATATCGTTCTCTAACTTCAGATACACCATTTACAAACACTTTTAATACAGGTCATAAAAGTGTGGTTTGAATGATTGTTAACTTTTATGTAGTGCCATTTGATGACACTTAAACAAGCTCTGCGTCATATATCTGAGTACGTAGTAGAATTGTAGGCTTGTAGCTAGAGGTTGCAAAGCCAAAACAAGTTACGAGTATTTAAGTACGTGACCCTAAATCATGTATCAACTGTTGTATAGATATAGTTAGCAATGTGAAGATGTAATGCATTTGATACACTTTTAATTGTTTTCGACAATTTTTTGACACGTTCTATCCATCCTTTTTAGTTAATCGTTTAGCTTACATAAACGATTAAAATGTCGCCGATCGTAAAACACATACCAATATGTCACAACCAGTGAAAGAGAAGATTAGTTACATATATATTGCATGAACTTGCAACTTTAGACATTCCAGTAGTAATTTCCATGATACTATTACTAATAGACATGAATTATTACGCATATATAGTAATAGACATGAATTATGTACAACACCAGTCGATCACCAGACCTTTCTCCTATGAAACTAGATCCGAGTGTCTTTACTTGAGGGGAAAAAGAATGGTGTAAACAAGAAGAAAGGTTACAATGACAATTGCACCCCCAAGAGTGAAACTCGGGCTGGTCCATAAACTTAAGTTTGATCTTTCTGCCCTTTTGATGGGATCTACCTCTTCGGATAATGGAAAGTTGGATCTTCTAGGGTTCCAGCTTACATACTTATTTGGGGTAAACTGTGAAAACAGGCTCTTTTTCCCTTGCTTCTTGAAACTTGACCATGCCTTGTCCCAATCTGTCGAAAACTTATCTGTACCGAATATAAAGAAAACACATATTGAACACATGTCAATGAAATAGAAGGTTTGTCTTTACGAGTTACGACTGACACAAACAATAACTAACGACCAAGAACAGGTCACAAGAAATAGGTAGGATATATACATAACAACATGTGATGAATCGGATATTTGAACTCTGACATGACACATATTTATGTCCTCAGATGATAAGAGAATTTGTGAACATATATCAAATAAAATTAAATGCTGGCTAAACTAAAATGTATCCGTTATTGAAGGTATATAGGCGGTAAATTTGGATCCCTATGACTTAAACTCTTAACAGTCAGCCAAAAGAAGGCTAGTAAATTCTGAATATATAGATGAACAATATATAAACTGATCATGATAAGCACTGCAGAATAAACTAAAACTCATCTGACACCCTATCATAATATCCTCAGGCCTCGCTACTAAATTTGTGAATGAAGGCAACAGGTTGTAAGAATATAAGTAAAAAATAGTAAAACTTATCTCTTCTAAGTAAAGCCATATATCCTAATGATGTGAGGTCATGAACTCAAATTCAATAAAATGCAATCACAAAATCGCTACGATACTGAGGCATGGTGTCCCCTGCTTTTTTTAAAGATTAGAATCACTACAATCATCACCCATAATGTTTTCCTTACTACCAAAGTCACCATAAATCTCTTGTTAACAAGCAATAGTTTATATATCAGCATTGGGCTCAATGATGTACAACCATCACTAGTGGAAAGTAAAGTAGTATTGTTTCCACACAAAAGCTCCTAAGTGCAAATCCTGCATTAGGCAGATAAATTGGGGGTAGCCACTACACAGAAATAGCTAGAATCGGCCACGGGCAATGAAAACTCGATTATGCAGTTAAATCCGAGTAAAAATGTGGGTTGCGGTAAAGAAGGACCTTCTCCAAGGCCGGAGTTGAGTAATCTAGGAATACTATTTATACCAAACTCCATGTGTCTTTGTATGAACGCCTAAACAACACTAGTTATCATCAATGTATGTAAAACACTCTCACTCATTCATATATGCAATCAATTAATTACGAGTAAATGTTTTGAATGTATCTATATATAAATGTATACCTTTGTTGTTGTTCTTGTTGTTACGATCATCACCGTTTTGTGGAGAAGGTGGCTTTGGATCTCTGGTAGAACAGTAGTAACTGTGTTTTTGATTCCGCCATGATGACGTTATCATGCTCATCCCTCGAATATCCATTTTTCCCCCCAGATTCTCAATTTTCAACCACACAACGCCCCCAACCTTCTTTTTTTTATTAGTATTATTATTTCATTATTAATATTTTATATCATAGTTTTATTTCATTTTGTAATTTCTTTCAAATTTTTTCTACACTTTTTGTAATGGGCTAACTAGTTTTGAGCCCGGTTTTGTTATTTGGAAACCCCATAACTAAGAAAGCGTATCAATGCTTTCGAGTTCGATAATCAAAGCATTGTAGTTGACACGACTAGAAGTCTAGAATACATATAAAAGACAAAGAGTAATGATAAATCCATTCTCTTAAAAATATGCAGCAAGGTTGGATCAAATGGTTAAGACGCTTGCCTCTGGAAACAGAGATCATGGGTTCTATCCTCATCCCTTGCAAGACCAGAGGTCCTTTTTTATCTTTAGATAGAACCTGGAAGCAACCTCTCTACACCGTCGTGGTAGGGGTAAGGCTGTCTACATCTTAACCTCCCTCATACACCGTCGAGATATTGGGACCCAAAATCATGGAAGACGGCATTGGGTGTTACTTACCATTCTCTTAAAAATCCTCTTAAGTATGTAATGATGACACTTGGTAGGATCAAATGATGAGATTAAGAGAGAACGAATGGATTACACTTTTTCATATTTTAAAGTTTTTAAGAAAATTATTAGGTTAAGAATGATATTTCTCATAAAAATATAGTTACTAATTAAACTTGATTGGAAAATTATAAAACTGAGAGGGGAAATGAAAATTATATACATTATTAGAGTAATAGCATGTGAATAGTAAAAGGTCGGCGAGTTACTATTCGTCCACGTCATAACTCACAACCCGTATCACTATTCGGATTATGCCACATCACATCTCATTCGGGTTTTTTTTTATTACGAGTTACTTCTTGGTTTTCTTCACACATATTTTCTTTTGTTTCATCCAACCTTTTGTGGTCACAAACCGTACTACTATTCGCATTTTGTTATATTACATCTCGCTTGAATTCTCAACTATTTAAGACAAATTAATTTTATATTAAGCGGATTATGGTCCAACGCAATTACAGTAGAATAACGTAATCGTTTCAATAATGCAATTGAGGCTCCGCAACTCGGAGGCCTGAAATTGGCTAGTTTTAATTTAAAAAGAAAGGGAAACAATACAAAATTTTAGAAGTAATTAAACTTTAGGGTTAAATGCAAATTTCGTCCCTGTGGTTATTCGAAAATGAGTCTTTCATCCCTCTGTTAGTTTTTAATTTTTTTCATCCCCGTGGTGTGACTTCATCCCTGTCTTTGTTAACTCCCCTCCACGTGCAAGTCACGTGAGGGGTATTTTCGCCCTTTTACTTCCTTTCTTCCCAATAGCTCAGAAACCCTTTCATACATATACATATGACTTTCATCTTACAGTACATATTTATAATCAAGTTTCCATCCTCAAATCAAGATATACATCGAATCAAAACAAAAATCTAGATACACCTTTTCCAGATTTCATTTTCACAAACTAACAATATCATTATAATCTTTGGCTTCTCCCATCTATTCCCACTTTTTCAAAGATCTAAAGCAAACACAAACACACAATAAATATATATATATATATATATATATAGGAAAAAGGGAATATAAGGCTGTCTGACACCTAAGCTTAGGTGTGGAACCCTCACATACTAATATTTTACTATTTATTGTTTAATGAATAAATGCATGGGCCCCCATGATTTTTATGGATTAAAAAAACAATATGTGAGTGTTCCACACCTAAGCTTAGATACCCGATAGCCTTATATTACCATCCCCCATATATATATATATATATAGGGAAAAGTGAGTATGAGGCTGTTATGCACCCAACTTGGGTGAAAAACCTCTCACATACTAATATTTTAAATAAATACCTGGCCCCCCATGATTTTTACCTTTTAAAAAAAGGTATGTGAGGGGTTTTCCACCCAACTTAGGTGCCTAACAACCTCATATTCCATTCCCCCATATATATATATATATATATATAAATTAACCACCGAAAAAAACCAACTCAACAGCCATGGATTTGGATTTGGAATCATCATTGAAAGATAATTAAATTAATAATCAAAACCCTAATTCGTTCGCCTATGAATAGTCAGAAAAGTTTAATTCTTTCAAAAAGCAAAGCAAAGCATCATTGAAAAAAACTTACGATTGCCAAAGATTCACTCCATGGATTTCATTTTTAGAAGCGAGAAACGAGGTGTTTGTCGATGGTGTTGAGATCTGAGTGGTTGCCGACGGTGGTGGTTCGATGCTCTCGGTGGCTGGATGTAGGCTGGTAGAGTGGTGGTCGGACTTGCGGTTGGTGTTGCCAATCTTTCCTTTTTATACAAACCCCAGTTTTTTTTTCTAATTTTGACTAGTATTTTGAGTTTTGAGAGTGATTTGTACATATATGCAAAGAATAGATCTTGATAGCACAATAGGATGCTTTGTGACTAATATTTTTCCATTTGTTTTTTTTTTTAATGAATTTGATGATTCAAGACTATTTTGATTATGTGTATATATTTAGCATTAGATTTATGATTTTTCTTTTTTAGTTTATTGATTTAATTGGGAGATTAATAATGAAAAAGGGAATAATATTTTGATTATGTACTTATATTTAGTGAAAATGAAATTTGAAAAACTAAACTTTTGTTTTTAGATCCATTCAATGTATGATGTTGGTAGATAATTTATGAGTTGTGTTTGAAGAGTGACAAAGAACAGGGATGAAGATGGGTAAAATGACAGAAATGCCTTCATGTTGAGAGATTTAACAACAGGGACGAACGATTTTTAACGGAAGTTAGACCACAGGGATGAAAAAAACTCAAAAACTAACGGAGGGATGAAAAGCCGTTTTTCGAATAACCACAGGGACGAAATTTGCATTTAACCCTAAACTTTATCATCATGGAAAAATAATTTACAAAATAACTAAGAAATTTTTTTTATTTTTTTTAACAGTCAACTATTACATTTACAATAAATTATTCTACTTCTAAATTACCTAAGTATTACAAAGTGACTACACGACTTGATGATAATGCTTTCAATAGCAAAACTTTTCATCAAAAACTATTTTACATGATGTATTCAATAAGTTTTAGCACCAATGCAAAAAGAGAAGTGGTAATCGTAACACATTTTTTTATTCATTTATCACACTGTACAATTTTTATAACATATTATATAAAATTAATCAAATTTTATGGTATAAATATCACTTTCCATACAAAAACGACCTTTAAACACCCCAAAAGGCTTGCAAATTAAACTATCATGTAAGAATAATATTTTGTTCAAAGATTTGGTATGCTAAAATATTTTTTCTTTTTAATTTGTAGGGAAATAAGTAATCTTCTTAAAAAAAAAATAGCCTAAAAATCCTTATAATTATTAGATGAAGACGTGTGACAAAATTATGAAAAAGAATTAGTGGATAATACATGTCGTCTTTTTATCATTTTAGGATGAATTTTGAGGTAATATTCAAAAGAATTAATCATTTTCTTAATTTGTAATATAGAAATCATTTATATAATTTTTCTGAAATAAAACAGTAATTCCTATCATGGAAACTTTGTACTTTTTTAACTACTAAATATGTTTGTGCTCAGGAGTCAAGAGAAGCGTGTATGAAGTGATGGGCTTACTGATGGACAAAACAAACTATGTCAAGAAAACTGAAAACTTGAACGAGTATAGCTAACAAACAAATTATACACAGTAATAGGGATGTCGACAGAAAACGTTAAAACTTTTTAATAATAATAATAATCATCAATCAATAATAATAATAATAAAAGCAAAGCTATTTTCGCTTTCAAGTTCTTTCTAGCTGGTTCATACATGGTGGGGTTGAAAGCCTCTTTATATAAAAAAATATTTATATATTTCTTTTAACGACATAAATAGAAATATATTAAATAATAAAGTCGACTAGTAAGGTGCAAGTAATCAATTACAACAATTCAGAGATGCAACAATTCCACAATCTAAATTCATCTCGAAACTTTAACTGCAAAGGTTGCAAAAGGGTTGAAAAAAAACTCTCGCCAGTTAAGGAAAAACAACACAAGAGAAAAAACCCCATCAACGAAGACCGAGCCACCGGTTTATACTTCGTATTTTGATACCACCCCAGAAAAGTTTCGAGATCAAATAAATACTCGAAAAACTAAGTTACTTCACCATTGATTTCTTGATCCATTCTTCCCAAGTCAAAGTGTTCTTCCTGTCTCGATTTGCTATTCAAAGATATAAAAAAATATTTATATTAGCTATTATTATTTCTAATTAATTATGTTAAATGGTAAAGAACTTATGACTAAATAAGGAGTGATATATCTACATAACTTTTTATCCCGTTCACAACAGCTATACATATTTTACAGCACAGAGTATAATTGTTCAATGCATATGTTGATGTAGATGGCAAAATGTAGTTGTAAATATATCACTTCCCATAACTAAATAGGTAAAAAAAACTATAAGTGTCTAAAATTGAATACACATCTTTAAATATGACTATTTAAATAATTTTCCATATAAAATAAATGTGTCATGTGGAGATATGAAAAATGTAAAGACATGGGTCATGTGGAGATATGAAAAATGTAAAGATATATAAGGATATTTTTATGGTTTAATATAAATATATAAGTTTTTATGAATTTATATAAACTTCAAAAAAATTTATGTGAAAATATTATTATGATAGATGATGTGATATTGTGATAGTTACGAATGCAAAAGCTAAAATTACCATTGAAAACGGTCTAATGATTAAAAAAAACAACATGTTGAAATTTTTTACCTTGTTCTTATCTATAGAAAGCAAGGACCCTCACATATATAGTCACATGAACAATTTCCACTAAATGCTGTCATTCGCTTGAATCCTCTCCATATCTAGATTGCTAGGCTGTGATAGCTTCCCATGTTTCGTGGTTATAACTTCTGCCACGTGTCAAATCCTTATAAAACGCAAAATTGCATAAAAATCATCCACCACAACTCCACAAGTTTCACAAACATTAAATCTTCACTAGTCTAACGGCCCCATCAAAAATTGCCACGTAGTCCCAATCCCTAAACTCGTGGTTAGGAAAGGCTAAAGGTTTCAAGTAGCAGGGTCCCACTTCACACAATTTGACCAAAAATATGTTTACATCCGCCGATAATTTTCCGAGGTCCTCAACTAACACGCCCGTTTCAATTTTAAAAATGCTACGTAATTCTATTATCAATGTTTCACGTTGTATGTTTTATCTATCTTCTAACTATATATTAATATCGAAATTTAAGTTTAAAGTTAATTATATTCAGTTAAATTAAAAAGTAATAATCACCCTACTATACGTCAACGCGGAACATACAATGGTGTTCATGTAAAAAATAACGCCTTAACGGCTTAACCGATAGAGAAGTCTAAAGACAAGATGAATACCTATCTTTGTGTATTATTGTGTAAATTAAGTGAAAAAACAAAGATTCGAGTTCATGACATATTTTTGATAAAGTTCTTAATAGTACCCAATTAAACAATTTTTATATTTAATTTAGATAAGTTATATATTGAGGAGAAAAACGCATTCGAGTTGTTACTTGGGGTGATAATCCTTGTAAACTGAAAAAGTCCATTTGTACGTGTCGGTAAGATTGGTGAAATATTGAGACGCGTTTGACATCACAAACAAAGGCTAGCATTGTTTCGGATATTTACAAAGTACACCCTTAAATTTTGTATATTAAGATGATGAACTAGTTTTTAATAAATTGAATATGAACGGGTAAAAAAGTTACGAAGTACTAATAGATAAAGCTTATACGTACAGATAATCTAAAAATCACACAGCATAATCAAATATCCAATACGTACGTGCCACATGAAAATCAAACTTGTGCAGGAGTTGGTGTGAGCTAGTGAGATGTACATACAAATTAACGTGCTTAGAACATTTGTAGTACGATAACTTTTAAAAATTTATAATCATAACATGTTTATTTCTTTGTGCATGTCATGATGTCAGTTTTGTTTAACTACCATTGTACGTTCTTAATTTATTACAACACTTCTATAAAACTTCACAAAGAATACAGCTGGCCGGGTTCCAACTCCTTTGTAAGGGGTTATGAGTATGAACGTAAGTAGATGGTTACACTGTTTATTCAAATATTATTAATTACCATGTCTAAAGCATTTTAAAGACATGGTTGGCCGGTATTTATTTATACTTTTTAAGTGCTTCTTGAAGTATTGATGTTTAATTATGTTCGGTTTTTGTCTCTCGAAAAGTGATGGTTACTTAATTTTGTGCTTCTTGGCCACCAAACCATACACGAAAAAAGTGGTTAAGCCATGCTCATATCCTGGTACTTTGGTAGATATTATTAGTTTAGGCTTTTATAATAATAGAAATAAAATCATATAAGTTTAGCCAATCTTAATTATGATGATAAGTTATGATTCATCTCTAATGTTAGGCTAACACACGAAGTCCACCCATATGCTTGAAATTGAGATTTCGGGCCACCAAACTATCAAGGTGCTCATTAACAATAGTGCGTTTTGATATATAGCTAAACACAATTTTAAGAAGGACTGTAGTTAAGATATATTAAATATTTGTATATTTATAATAAAATTCAAAATTTGACTTTTAATATAAAAGGTATATCACACAAACAGTTTTTAAAGTTGAAAAAAAATAAGAGAATAATTCCTCAACAAGGAATGATTAATCTAATTAACTTATTATCTTAAAAATCTTCGTAATTTATTGAATAGCGATATTTGAAAATTTTTCACTTATCAAATTTATAAGATTTTAAAAAGATTTTTTAACTAATATTTAAGAGCTATCAATATTTTCCTTCCTCAAAATATAACAATCTACATTAAAAAACCATTGAATATACAAATTGCAAAGATATGAAAATTAAATGATGGTAGTATAAAGGGGGAGTAAAGTTAATGTACTTAGAATTGACATTTGGCGGCTTTTCGTATAGCAGACTAGTCAATCAAGCACATATAAAATACGGAGTAGTAAAATATTAAAATATATGGTGGATATTATGTCAACCGATCAAAAATAAAAGGGCCAAAGTTCAAAAAGTGGAAAACAAACATTAAACAAGTGGTGGTTTGTGTTTGATCAAAAAGCGAACGAAAGACCCAAAAATAACCTGAGCCACAAATCACACGCACGCAAATAAAAGTATTACTCCACAAAACACACTGCAGCTGCCAGAAAGAAAAGAATTCTTGGCTACAATTCGTTTGCTGCTATTATTATGCATTCAGAAGAAGAAAATAATAAGAACTCGTTGCCAATAATGGCGACTACTACTACTACTACGGCTGTTAATACAAACAATAACAACAACAACAACAATAATAATAGCAATGATAGTTCTGGAAAAAAGGTAAGGAAACCTTATACAATTACCAAGTCCAGAGAAAGCTGGACTGATGAAGAACATGATAAGTTCCTAGAAGCTCTTCAACTGTAAGTTTCTTTATTATTATTATTTTAATTATTTTTATATTTATAATAAGGGAAACATACTATAAAAATTTCATCATGTATACTACTACCGTATAACATTGCAAGTTGTGGTTGCAGTCTGATCCATCCTTCTATTATTTTAATATATAAGTTTGTGGTTGTAGAATATACTAGATTATTTTATTTTTTTATTAGTACGAGTAGTTATTATTGTATTTTGGTGCAACATTTCAAGAACTGGAATATGACAGCATGAGAATTAATTATTGCTTTCTTGTTACTTACGAAATTTAAAGAGTATCGAATTATCGATGAGGTTTTTTAGTCCAGGCTTAGCTAAGTATTTTGTTGGAAATAATATACGGAGTGGCATTTTTTTTTTTATTGTATATATATTGTAATCGCTGCTACAATATTTAGTTAACATTAATGATCTTAAGTAATTTAGAAATGTTCTATGCGTATGAATCATACTAAAAATAAAACTAAAAAATTTAAAACACCCAATGAAAATTTGATCGAGTTGGATGAAAGGAATTAGAATTTACGAAAACATACTAATTAGAAAGTATAAATTAATACGCGTTCATGTTATTTATCCAACTAAAAACAGAAGCCAAATTCTGTCTAGATCATTATTAGTGTCTGTTTGGCAGCAGCATTTGCTTAATTGCCAATAGCTTATGATGGATCTTGATCCTTTCTTTACACACAGGTTTGATCGTGACTGGAAGAAAATCGAAGACTTTGTCGGTTCTAAAACAGTCATTCAGGTGCATATTATATGGCTTGGTTATTGCTCATTTGTGCTTGTACACTTGTCCGTTTACAAATAGTGAAGAATAAGAATATAAGATCCCTTATAAGAGTGTGCTAATGAATCAAGATTTGTTGAAGCTTCCTAATTTATTTATTTAGCGTATGATTTGAAACTAACTAAAAGTGAAAAGAAGTACATTTGGGCTTAACAAACTAATGTGAAATCTCGTTAATTTTCAATTGAAGGGAGTAATTCTGTTTGCAGATACGGAGTCACGCTCAGAAATACTTTCTAAAAGTTCAAAAGAACGGATCAATAGCACATGTACCACCACCTCGTCCTAAGCGCAAGGCCACACATCCTTATCCCCAAAAGGCTCCCAAAAATGGTTTGTATATGATATGAATATGTTCGACGTTAGTTGTCAAGATTTGTTAGCTTCTAATTACCCTCGCTTATTGGTAATATAAGTTAAGATCTAAGACCATTTCATTTGAATTTATGCCAGTTTTATTGCCGCTTCAAGCATCCATGGCTTATCCTTCCTCACTGAGCGCCCTTGCGCCTGGATACTCTCCGTGGGATGATACTTCTCTGCTAATTAGTTCTGGTGGACTAATGGCATCACAAGATGAATACGAGCTCCACGGATTTGAAGGCATGCATGCCTGTCTTTGATATATAATTGCTTGGTCTTGTATGCCAAGTCATTTTATATGGAGAACCTGCTCAATAATAACTATGAACTTATTGTCCTTTTTTCAGCTGATACTGGATCAAATGGGACAGGAAAGATTGGTAATACCAGCAGTAGTGGCATAGGGAGCTCAAGTAGAGAAATGCCTAGTTCTGAATTATCAAAGCAAGGGGATGACGGTGCTGCAGTCCATGGTAAACGTCTTGTCATATACATTGTCCGTTTAACTTTGCTTTTGATTCCTTTTGTTTTTGTAAAAAAAAAAGGTTTTTGTACACATAAGCTTACATGTATCTCATGATAATCATAAGTTTATTCTTTTAATGCTGCATGCTACTTATTTATCCTGTAGTAATCAAACAGTCATAATATTTTTATCGTCTACCTTTCTTCAGGTATACCAGATTTCTCTGAAGTGTATAGCTTCATTGGAAGTGTTTTTGACCCAGAGACTAAAGGGCATGTGCAGAAACTAAAGGAGATGGATCCTATAAACTTTGAAACAGTGAGTCATTTTGATAATATACTCATCTTGTAAAATTATAATGAGAATAAATCCTCAAGTTTTTCTTATTTTGGATATGCAGGTCGTATTATTAATGAGAAATCTCACAGTCAACTTGTCAAACCCAGAGTTTGAGCCGATGGTAATTATTTTTTCATGAGCCTATATCTACTTCTAATAATTGGTAGAACCTCATAGCTTAGTTCTTACTGGTTTGTGTTCGATTCTCCTTGGAAAGTCGGTAAAAGTTACCTGCTAATATGGCATACTCATTTGGCCCATGGACATCATAAATAGTACAAAGATAACTTTTAATTACCTCTGTTTTGTATTTAGAGGTTTGATCTTTTATTATATGGAGATTTATTGACAGATTTTGTTGCAATGAACAGGTTTTAAAAAACCGTGTATCATTTAAAACTGGAAATTGCTACATATTGTGTGAGTCATCTTACTAATTAGCATACTTGTTCAAGGTAAAACTATTTCCTTGACTTCTTAAAGAGCAGTCACTTTGTATATATGATTATAAATCATAGATCATTTTGCACTACTAAGTTTGATGGAAAATTCGACAAATGGTTTCCGTTTTGTGGTTATAATTTTATATCAAGGACAGGAATATACATGTAAGCTATCCTTAGTTATTTTAGTTTGTTATTATGATCAATATCCGAGGCTTAACGTTATTATTCTTTAAAAAAGAATGGACTCCCTCAAATGATTTATGAAGGAAAATCATAAACTGTTAACATCCTAGATGAATCGGCCCGTGACATTGAGAACCACTTTGGTCTGACTAGTCTAAGGGTTCAATGCAAAGTTCACCATTGATGTGAGCAATGAAAATTTCATACATCAAGTGCCATTAGGGCAGGCATAAATTTGTGCTGTAATTATATCATGTCACATGATATCCATATTGTAAGTTTTAGCGATTCTTGTAGCCTTGACCACTAGATAATGTTGATGGGTGCAGAGAAAGGTTCTGTCATCATATGACATCACTTCTACCAAAACTATAGGAGTTTCTGCAGGCAATGTTTACGAACAACCAGAGCAATGAGATTATTGTGTCGAACCATAGGGGCGCCCTCGTAATTATTATGTAGTATGTCTTTCCTTTAATCCCAACTGTTATTTTTCTATTCATTATCATGCATGTTATCTTCATTCCTTGTACTATGAATTATGAAACTATTCTTTTTATGAATCAATTCCTCTCACAACACCCGGCAAAGTTATCTCTAAAACGATTTTCCTCTTGATTTTTCAGAACTATAAATGAGAACCGTGTAGTGAAGCTTCTAATAGCATGTTCTATGGATTGTGGAAACCATCCAAAGGAAGGTTGAAGCAAGCTATGATCAAATATCCAAAAGAAGTCCCATCTGATTTGGAGGCCAAATATTGAATAAGAAGATGGTCACACGGTTTTGGGGCTTGTAGCCAGATATGGGGTGAATTTCTTGCAGGGTCTGCCCATCTTGGCAAGTCCTGTTGTAATTTATTCTTCTCCATTTTGATGTTTTTAGCTGCGTGCATAGTATATTGTAAGAGTGTTGCGGTACATGTAAAAGATGGAAAGTAATAATGCATACAAAGAGGTTTTGCAGATCAATTTGTGCTGTATGTAACATTAGTTTGAACATGAATAGTGATCTACTTCTGTGCTTCAATTTGTTGCTTAATTTTGACGCTTTGTGTTATTGCAGCTTAAAGCTTTTGTGGGTAGTCATCGACGAATATCAATTAGTACATAGGCACTGGTACATATGGGGTAGCTTAGTTTTAAAGGAGCAAACATATAAAACTTATTAGGTTGAACTTTCGTACCCGCCTAGTAATGTTAGTGGTTTATAAATTGAGGATATCATTTGAATTGTATATCGTTTTCTATTAAAGATGGCATGGCATATTCTTGTCTAATACATCCATGCATGAATATACATATCAAATTATCAACTATTAAAACATGGCAATTGAGTGCCGTCTTAGAACATGACTACAAATCGTTCAACATAATATCATAACAAACAATACGATAAAGTTCAAAAATATGTTTTGTTATTTTTTACTTTGCGTATATTTCTACAATTCTACTAATCTTTATTGGAATTGATGTTGATAATTTAAATTACTTATATTGTTTAAAAAAAGGAAGAAAGATGAGGAGGAAGTTGAGCCTATTGAAAGTCTGAAACAACAAAGATCCGAATACAAGTCGATTGGAACTAACAAAAAAGTTTTAAAGTAGAGAGCATTCGTATTGGGGTTTCAATGTTTCATATGAGTTGTTAAGATTAAGAGTGAAATTATTTGTACTAGGCCAAAACCATAATATTTACATTGAAAGTTAAGACTTTTTAAATTTTGTGTCAACACGGGCCAGCTAAATCATTTAGAGCACTTATAATGGTAATGTTACCACCCCAAAGTGGTAGCGCCATGTCATCACCACACCATAACGACACAACAACCATACCACATCCTTAACAATAATCACACCATATCATATTTTAAAATTTAAATATAACACATTTGATTTATCAATAAAAATATTAACAAATTAACTCAAACCCAATTCAGACTTAAACCAACTACACACTAAAAACCAAAACTTTACTAGAAAAGAAAATATATTTCTAACTTGAAGAAGGATTCTTGAGCCAATAGTAAACAAAAGCTGTGTAACATTCACAGATATAGTAGAACTCAAAACAATGAGTTGATTGTAAGCCCAACTTTAACATGAAAAGTAAACATAAAAATATGTTGATGATAGAATTATAGAAAGTGGATACGTGATGATTCCCATAATTAACAGAAGTCAAAAAGTGAGTGGGTTATAACTTATAACCCCGACGACCCAATTCTTTTTCAGCGTCTATTGATCCACGTCGAGAGTATCCACCCCACAACCACACGACAATTGTATTAATCCACCCCGACGACCCCGTGTGGAGACATCACCACCTCGTCCACCCCTTACCCGTTACAAATGCTCTTAGATCCATGAGTGATCTAAAGGTCAAGGGTTAATCATAAAAGAGTTATTGTAAATATAAACTAGATCACGAAATCATAATATGTGTGAGTGTGAGTGTGAGAAATGAGAGAAAATTGGTATTTGTAAAAGAAAAGGATTAGATTATGGGAATTATAGGGTTTTCAATTTCGACCAAACCCGAAACCCAACTCGATAAAAATCAGGTTAGGGTTGTGAAATCTCAACCCGTTAATCCGCTAACCCGCTAACCAGTTTTTTTTTCGGGCTGGTTCGGGTCGTCCCGCCAACCTGATAAGAATTTAAATTTATATGATTTTTTTTAATAGGTCGACCCACCAACTCGCCAACCCGATTTTTTTCAAGTTGATGGGTTGGGTCTGGGTTGACAAGTCATGGGTCAGAGTTGAAATTTCTGACCTGAAATTTTTATTGGGTTGGGTTAGGGTCAGAGATTTTTTGACCCACCAACCCGTGAATCCGAACCCGTCAACCTGGACCCATTGACACCCCTAACAGGAAAGGTTAGTTTACAAAAGGTGGTGGAAGGGTGTTTATATACATAAGAGAACTTACACTTAGCTCTCTTACATAATTAACTAAATACATACAAAACTTAAGCATTATTATAAAACTAGCACTAACTATTATTAATTTAACAGTTATTGCTTTTGGCTCGTTTGCAAAAAAAACTCGCCAGATTTTCAGTTAAAATCTAATTGACCTGATGACCCATCCCAATTTACCTTGGATCTATATAAATTTTTATAAAATGATAAAATAAAAAGGTTTTTTTTTATTTTAATTATAAGATTTTTTTAAGTTAAATTAAATAGTTGTACATTTGCATTTAGCTTTTTCCAAATAAACAACCTACTTTTTATAGGATCTTTATATAATATATCAAAGAGTTGTGGTTTGTTGTTTGACTATTGCATTCTTTCGTCTTACTTTAATTTTAAAATTTATGTTCTTGTTGGATTATAAGGTATTTGATAATTTTAGGATTGGATTGTAAGGCTATCAGGATGAGGAGTCTTTGCCTCATTGGGTGTCTATAACGCGACAAAACGCCCTTTCACATTGCCCTTAGGGGCGTTCTTGGTCAAGAAAATGACTTGCCCGTCCAAAATGGAAATGCCCAAATTTGTTACACTTTTATAAAATTTAAGGTTACAAATTGTCCTTTTATCTGGAGCTTCACTCCCACCAAAAAGAGGGGGCATCTCCCATGATGATCAAGGTGGCATCACATGGCGAAAATCATTCATCTTTTAGGCGTTAATAAAATGCATCATTTCTGACAGCCTAATTATTTTATATATTAGCTAGTTAACCCAGTTGAACTGGTCAACGGGTCAGTCAGATACTAACCATATGCAAACTTAAAAAATTTGTATAGAACATTAACAAAATTTATGATGCAATCATGTGGGAAAAAAAATGATAAAGTTGTAATTAATAAACTATGAAGATTCCAGCTCAAAACTTCAAAATAAACCCCAAATAACCAATTTTCATGATTATCTGCAAGTAAATAAACATAAACTCATGCCACTAAAATCTTACCAATGAGTCTCGTAATTGGGTTTGGGTCATTTATTTCATAAGACTTGAAAATTGATTGAAACCCGGTATATTCGTATAATATACGCGCCAGCAGCATTTTCCTTCACACGTCCCATCATATTTTCACTCAGTCACGCACACTAGTCTTCATGTGTCTATTTCTCTATTTGTTTGCTGTTTCCCTCCCTCACTCCCCTATCAACCCACCCCCACCCACCATTCTCTCTCACTCCTGAATAATTATAAATAAAAAGATATTTTTACCTCTCTCAAATCTAAAAATGGAAGCAGACAACCGCCGGCCTTGATTCCGTCGCCTATTACAAAAAGTACTATTCTCTCTTTTCAACTATCATCTCATCTCTCATTCTATTCTATTCAACTCAAATACATACATCTGCATCTCTATCTCTATACACACACACACACATATGTTTATGTATCTATAATTACTATATATACGTATTTCCGTATTTTGATTTTCATATATAGATATATACATATACATATAATTCTGTTTCTGTAGATATTGATTGTAATAATTTGATTGAACAGAGCAAGCAATTTGAAAACTAAACTCAAAGAAGCTGAAATTTGATAGTAATTACTCAAGTAATTAGTGATATGTTAGACCTAATTAATCTGATGTCAAATTATACGGATGAAAACGGAAACTGTAAACAGTTACTAGACGGTCAATTAGAATATTCCGGCGCTACATCCAATTCATCTGTGGTAAATGCGGATAACAACGGCGACGAACAGCACTCCTATTCGTGTTCGGATCGCGGTTATAAGTTCGATATTTTGAAACCGAGTAATCGAGAAGATGATGATGATGATGATAATGATGATTTAAGGTCAAGGAATGTGGTAACTGAGCAACTGCTGTTTCCGGAGATTTGTGGCGGAGATGATCAGAAGGAATTTATGTTAAGGCAAAAGCAGCAACATAAGCAGCAGGTTAGGAAGAGTAGGAGAGGACCTAGGCCTCGTAGTTCGCAGTATCGTGGTGTTACGTTTTATCGCAGAACTGGAAGATGGGAATCGCATATATGGTTAGTTTTTTCTTACATATATAAAAAAACTAGCTAATTTCATTTAGTGTAATGATATCAATACAGATGGTGTTTGCTTGTTTGGGGGAGTATGCTATCGCTAATTATTGCATTTTACGACTCGTTTATCTTAGTGCAAAATCTACTATGTATTACTCCTATAAGCTTATATAATGCACTCTTAAATATCCTAATTAACATGGTATATATTTACCAACGGGCTTTTAGCCTAACGGTATCAGGTGTGCTTAGTAACATTAAGGTTAGGAGTCAAATTTCAATCTATCAGACAGACTTTTTAAAGAGAAACATGATGTACATTTGAGCACTTATTGTTTTAGTTAGGTTTGATATACTTTTTTATTTATAATCTTTTTGGTGTTATTATTGCAGGGATTGTGGGAAGCAAGTTTATTTAGGTACATGATAATGGATTAATTGAATTGCATTGCATTGAATTCTATAATGTGTTTGTGAATTGAAAGTGAATATGATTCTGTTATTTTGGCAAATAGGTGACATGTTTGTTATTGTTTGATTGTATCTACTTGATTTTGTAGGTGGATTTGACACTGCACATGCTGCTGCAAGGTAACCAACTATATATATTTTGTTTCTTTCTTGCTTGCTTTGTTTAATCATCATATGTACTAATGTGAAGCATGCCATATGGATGTAATGTACTTATCATCGTTATAGGGCGTATGATCGGGCCGCAATTAAGTTTAGGGGACTTGATGCTGATATTAATTTTAATATAAGTGATTACGAGGAAGATCTTAAACAGGTTTGGGGTTAAGTGCCTTTTAAATATAGTTTAAGTACGAAATGAAATAAGGACTAGCACATGATGTTATCTGGCTTATGCTATGCAGATAAAGAACTTGACAAAAGAAGAGTTTGTGCATATTCTTCGCCGCCAGAGCACCGGGTTCTCTAGGGGAAGCTCAAAATATAGAGGAGTTACCCTGCATAAGTGTGGTCGATGGGAAGCCCGAATGGGGCAATTTCTCGGGAAAAAGTGAGAATTATAAGACTACATCTGAAATTTATCAACATTTTTTTTCTGGGACAACTATAGTTTGCCACATGGATGCTAAAATTAGCATGTAAATATTGATTATGATAAGATCTGTGTCAACTCAATAAGTTATGTTTAATTGTGTTTAAGTGGTTTCTGATAACCGTTTTTCATGCATTGTTCACCGCAGGTACATCTACCTTGGCTTGTTTGACAGTGAAATAGAAGCTGCTAGGTTAGCACATAAGTTATATTCCGGCATAGAATCTTTCTTTTCAACTTCGTTGGAGCCTTCCATTTACATGATTGTGTCAATGCTTTCGAAATAATCAGGGCTTATGATAAAGCTGCTATAAAATGCAATGGAAAAGAAGCAGTCACCAACTTTGAGCCCAACTCATATGAGGGGGAGTTACCTTCCGTCACCGATAATGAAGGTACTAACTAACCCCTTTGAGCTATTGTTTACTGAATATTTTGATTGCATTTCAATATGTTACGTATTATTTAGATTGGGTTTGTAATTTATACTCATCTGTTATTGCAGCCTACATCCAAACTGTGGATTTAAATTTAGGTATTGCTCCTCCCTCTTTAACAGAAGGTAGTAACAAGGCAAATGACAACTTGGGGACCTTGCACGAAATCAATAGTCTTCTTGGCGACATGTCTGAAGGTGGAAGAACAATGGTAAGTAATATAAACATATGGAATGAATGTTGAGTTTTTAATGTGAACTGTTTGTTCAATTTTGTACATACGTGAGCTTTCAGCTTTGTTACTTGTTTTTTTAGACAAAACACTCGACACCCTTGACATTGGCAACTCAAATGTCTCATGCCCACCCTCCTAACCAGAATGGTGTTGTGACTACTGGTTTATTCCCTATTTACCAGGTATGTAAATGTTGATGGTAGATATTAAATATTATTATTAATTAACTAGATTTTCAACCAGCCCAATTTGTTTTATTATGGGTATAAAGTCAACGGATTAACCCGTCATTATATTTTCTTAATTTGTAATTTGTACTTACGAAAGTATAAAGGCCTAATAAATTTTTTAGTTGTATAAGAAATTAAATCTGCTCGGCCATGATGATCAGGGAACAGCAACAGAGAAGAGAATGGGATCTCCTCCAAATTGGGTATGCCCGGTTCAAGGTCCATACACAGCTCCCCTCTTCTTTGCTGCAGCATCATCAGGATTCGGTAATACAACAAACACTGCTTCATCATCATTATCAGCTGCTGCTCATTATCAACCGCGAATTCACCATCATTACAATTCGTCCATTAAAAGTACTGGTGACGTGCCCCATTATTATTACTTTAAACGTTGAACATAGAGAACACTAGTACACTACTTAGATTAAGCGACACATGGTGATATGATTCATTTTATAACACGTGATAGGCATTGGATTGACATATTCTTGTATACAACTTTCTAAATCGTTTGATAAGTTCAGGGACTATGCCAATGAAAAACCTTTAATCCTTGCACCATGATTAGCTAGTTGTCAATAAACAAAATGTGGTTGAAGCATGCATGACTTTGTACTTGGGTAACATATAAACATCTGCAATACAATTTGGACATTGATTATTCAATAAACCATATTTGGGTTTTCACCTCTGTTGCATCATCAGTTGTGCACAAAGTACATGTACTCTTAGCCAGGTGTTCAAAAGTCAAATAGGGGCCATTTTGCTTGTTTTTTACACACAAGGTTTTTGGTTGACATGTGGTTAGAAACAGTACAAATAGATACAAGTATTGGTCCTGCCTTTAATTTGGAATCTACGTTTCCCCCCTATCCTAGGCTTTGCTAACTTGATGTGCTTGTTGTTAACATGGGTGCTATGAAAAGCTGTTACCACTGTACCTTGCATGTCTGCATTTTGAGTCAGAAACAGTGATGGGGCTGTTGGGTATATTGCCGTTATTTAAGGGTTAATGGGTCACTCAATTATATTACAGTAAACTTTTACAAAATGTTCAATTGCGTCACTCTCTGATATCGAACTAATTCTATTTTTTTTAAAAATAAAAAACTTCAAAATTATTATTCTTATCATAATAAATTTTCTTGATTTAAAAAAATAATAATTGACTAATCCAAGTAAATATCTTGTGATTGTATGAAACCCTCTGATGCTTGAAATCTTACTTAGGTGACATATCTTCGTTGAGTTCTGATTTTAAAATTTCATATTTTAAATAGACTAAGTTTTCTATGAAATGCAAAGTTTAGTGATCCAATTGGATAGTTCTACAGGACATTAATCCAAGCTTTATAAACATTTACAAAACCAACTTGTAAGCTAGTAGTCTAGTTGATAAGAGAAGGAAACACGTATATACCGTTCAAAGATTACCAGTTTAGTTATAAACTAGATTAAATCCGCACATTGTGTGATAAATTACAATAATTTATAGTTACATTATTATTCATAATTTAAAATAATATAAATTTTATGCAAACAATAAAATTATAGTAATAAATATCTGACATAAGTCAAATGTGTTAAAGTATGATTAATGAAACATAGATATTTATAAATGATAAAAATATTTTTTTAAGATATATATCTAATATATATAATAAAATAAAGACTTTTCAAAAAAAATAAACATGATATAATAAACAATCTCATTTAAAAAAAAATAATTATTATAAAATTAATAAAAAAACACAATATAATGTAAACATTTTTATACTCATATAAAAAATTAAAAATATTTATTAATAATTAGGATTTTTTTTTTTTGGAACGACTATCTATTATACTCCTACTATTAAATTACACGTATGCCTGTAAACTAGTACTCTCGAAAAAACCCCAATTAATCCACCTCACAAATGTGAAAAGTGAGACTCGAACTCAGGGGATCCTCCCAAGGTCAAAGACCTTACCAATGAGCCACCAACCCTATTGGTTAATAATAACTAGGATTATGATTGATGATTAGAATTAAAATTGATGCTTAAGATCATACATGACAACATAAATATAACACATTAAATGGAAAAAACGATGTCTATAATTACTCATAATTTATGATAATATAAAAACTGTTCAGATTACGACTGATCCAAACGATAAAATTATAATATATAAATATATGATATACGCCAAATATGTTAAAGCATGACGAATGAAGCATAAATATTTATATATCATAAAAATATTTTTTACGATATATATCTAATAATATAATATAATAAATATTCTTAAAAAAAATAATATAATAAACAATTACAATTGAAAAAAAGTTATCATTGAATTAATAAATAAAAACATAATATAATATATATAAACATCTTTATACTCATATTGAGAATGAAAAAATTACTCATATTAATGATTAGTTATATGATTGATGATTAGGATTAAAATATCATGCATGCCAACATAAATGTAGCAAACTAAATAGAAAAATGGAAACTAATTAAAAATCTAATATGGCAAAAAACTAAAAAAGGCTTGTAAAAAAAAACATATCATCTCTTAGTTATAGAGATATAATTTCAAATCTAATTTATCTTTTAATATAGTATAAGAAATGTACAGTAAATAATACATACATGATATATTCAAGCTCAACTTAGAACAAAATAATTTATCGTCTAGATATACTCACATGTTTCTTGTTATTATTAATATTTAATTAGATTAATATCATGATAAATAGTCTAATTAGATAAGTCATGCATCAAAGGGGTTTGATGTTATCCAAATCTAACAAAAAAAAAATTTTATATACGTATATGTATAAAATATACAACATAATGAATATCTATTACTCTGATTAATATTAAATAATAATTAATTAATATTAAACTTAAAATAATCGAAAATTATAATAATTTGACAACTAAGCTAAAATCCTACATGTCATTTAAAAAAAGATGTCATGTAAGATTTTTCATATACTCTCTTAGTTATATACAAAGACTGGAGAGAAGTGTGAGCTTAATCCATTTGTAGATGTAAGAGTAGTTTTTATTTTTCATAATCCTTGTGAAGTGGTATCATGCACATATGGAAAATCAAAGAATGCGCGTGTTGTAAAAAAAGGAAAATCTGTCTGGTAAATAAAATACCAAATCTATAGACTACTATGTTTTGGAAGCTTTATCTCCAAAGTTTAAGCCAACTACTTAAACTCATTCATCTCTTTGACTCCGTTTCTACATAGATCACCCACGACCGAGTCGTGGTGGTTTTATTCTTGTGGATGGAGTCCAAAAGTATAAAAAGGTACGTTTTAACCACTTAATACGAGACAAAGTACCAGCATGTTGCGGCGGTGAGATTTTGGGGAGGTTATAGAGTTTGATAAGTCATAGAGGGTGATAGTCAAATGCCTTAGCCGTCCAGTCTCCGCCTTCGGATTTAAAAATTCGTCGAAAGTATATCGAATGACATCTTTAATGAAAAAACATGAAATTTTAAGAACACACATATAATTTTTATAATTTATCGATATACGGTTTTTGAGATAAAAGATTTAAAATGAATTAGAGAAATAAATTGATTTGTGGAGGAGAGCGAAAAAATAAGTGGTTGAGATTTGAAGAAAGATAAAAAAAAAATGAGTGGTTAAGATTTCTTCTAAAAATATTATGAATAAGTGATAGGGTATTTTAGGGTTTTCACTTACTTAAAGTTGAAAGAATAAAATGAACAAATGTTTTATAATGTAGTAAAGATATGACACTTTTGTAGCAAAAATGGTTTTGGAGATGGAAATAGTTCATACATATGTTAAATGGGATGAGATGGTCGTGGCGAGTTCCTTTTTATGAGTTCTATGCTTGAAACTGTTGGGGAATTTCGAGATAACAAACAAAATAACTGGATATAGTCAATCTTTAAAGGCACGTAATCGCTTTCGGATTGAATTAATTGGCGGTTCACCCAAACTATTCAATCGGATACAATCAAAGATTAAAAATGTTTTGTGTGTATGTATTTGAGAGAACAGAACCAGAGGAAAAAAAAAAGAAAAAGAAAAAGAAGTAACGATCCATCATAAAAACGGGATATAATTAGTCCCAAAAACTGCCATTAGGCAGTTAAATATTATGTTTCGAATTTGGCAAAATTAGTCCCTCGAATTCCAAAAATAAAATTTTCGGAAGAGTTTTCACCATAACAGCTCGACCCCAGCCAGGGGCTCTGCCCCTTGGACCCCACTCCCAGGGGCGCTGCCCCCGAACCCCCGTACCTTAGGGACTTCGCCCCTAAGGTTATAATTAATTCAAATAGGCGTGCACTCCGCATCACCAATCCTATATGATGTATTATTATGACGTTATTGATCAAATAAATTAACCCAATTACACTAAAATATCCAACAAAAACTACGTTGATAGTTGGACATCACATAATTGATCGAGTTGGAAACATTAAACAACATATTGGAAAACTGTATCAATTATGGGTCAAAATATCCTGATACATATATATGAAATATCGATTAGTTAATACAATATATAAATATGATACTAATGATATATTAATACTAATGTATTTTAAATTTTTTCTAATTTAAGTTTGAAATTATTATTATTATTATTATATGCGGCTAAAGTTTGTTTTGAATGTAAGTGCATCAGAGCTGACCCAACTCGAAATTCTAACCAAATGGAGTAACCCCCCAAACTAATTCACATGATACCAAAGCAAAATTATAAAAACCTTGTCCTATCACTGAAACACCTTTCAAAATCAATACAGCAAGCTATTAACGAACTGCAAAGCCTGCGACAGATTTCAGAAGTTGAGGAGGCCTTGACGACAGAGCCTCTAATGTGATTTTGAAAAATATTGGCGTAATTGATACATCCACAGGTTAACCGGCGATAGCGTTTTCAATTTATAAAAGTGTTGAATTTTGGTAAGTCTAGCTATATATACTTAGATCATCCACAACAAGGATGTTCATAACAAGGATGTTCATAAGAAATTTGTGGTGACATGGAGGGTGTTTGTAGGAAGATTATTGATGTGGGTGGTGACATGGAGGATGTCCATCTATAGTTGTTTGTAGAGAAGGATGAGGAAAGATAAAAGTAAAAGACAAAAATTACTTTGGAATTTATATGATTGTTTGTAAGAATGATGAATATATTACTGTTGTGGGTAAAAAGTGTTTGTGGGAAAGATGGATGAAAAACTGACGTAGCATGTTGATTAGGATGTTTGTTAGAAGGATATCTTGAACTGATGCGGATAATCTTATAATAACTATACAACCAGAGTTTGCCAATGAGTTTGGCTATATGTGTTACATTCTAAGTCATACTTTAACGGAGTTATATCTACACCCTTTGAAATTGATATATCCATGACTGAATTGGATTGATGTTGTACATCTCAATCTTTTAACAATAGTTATATCTACAACCTTTGATATTGATATCATAACTGAATTGAATCGATGTTGTACATCTTAATAATCTTATAACAATTTACTTTATACTAATTATATATGAGGTATCTACCAATAAACTAAAACAGGATTGAGATGTCTTTGTAACGACACGTGACGTAATTATTCATCGACACGTGTCTTTTTAATTTAGGGATTAGTTTCCTAAAATGTAAATATCTTTGACCGAATGTCTATAGTAGGAAAAAACTAAAGTTATGTGTATTGTATGTAAGTAACTTGAAAAAATGTTTATTTTATGTAAGAAAACATACGTGCCAACCATATACAGGTGCCACTTGTCAGATTTTAATTTGTTTAAACGAAATTCTTACATACAATAAATATTATATCAAAGTTGTTTACATACAATACACACAACTTTAGTTATTTCCTACAATAGACATTTGTTCAAAGTTTCTTACATTCGAGGAAACTAATCCCTTTAATTTATTTATCTTACTAAATTAGCTTTTTTAATTGTATATAAATTCAATTTCCTTATTAGACTTAGAATTAAACTTTAAATCTTGACTTATTAATATAAAAGATATTATAACCTTATTTGATTAATCGTTTTTTCATTAATAATTTTTTTTCCTCAAATTTTCACCTCTTATTATTTATATTACATATAATAATAAGTCATTAACATAAAAACTTCAAAAATTTGAGGTTACGATCCGAAAATTACAAGGCTATTTGTCGTTATCTGGGTATGCTTACAAGTTTCGATTTAGATGTGATTGTAACAATTTAGATTAACTCCAAAACTCTAACTAAACATATACTATATTTATCATTACTGTTTATTATAATTTACTTTAAATAATTGGTTTACTTTAACCACAATTTATTTCATACTCACAAATCATGTATGAAGCATATTCAAATTTCTTTATGATACAATCTATATAGCTACCGTATATCGTACGGTATTAACACTAGTAGTCGTATATGCAGCTTTAAAAGAATTTAGGTTTTTGGTTTTTAGTTTTATATTGTATTAAATTGTGTTTTTTAAGAATATCATAATCAACTTCTTTACTTACATTTTTTTTAAGTAAAATTAACCTATAACCGGTTAACCTATATATTATTAATGATATATATATATATACACAAAGAATGGGATAAGAGAAAGAAAAAGAGAATACATAAAACCTTACCACGGATTGATTGATTGAAAATACATACATTAAGCATTCTACTAGTTACCACGTATTGAATCATTTGCAGAGGCTCCAACGGCAACGACTACGGTGTCTAGCCGTGGCCAGAGGTTTTGTTTGTTGTTGATGATGATGATGGCCGGAGGTTTGTAATTGATGATGATGGCCAGAGGTTTGCAGAAGAAGAAGAAGAAAAAGAAGTGTTCCAAAATTTGAAGATTTGGTGGCGGTGGGTAGACAAAGCTGCTCATAATTCAATTATATCATTTCTTTGAGTATGTGGTGTGCACATGGGAGAAACAAATTGTAACACCCCGCCTTACCACAACACAATATTGTCCGTTTTGTCCGCAGGCTCACGGCTTTGTTTCTGGTTACTCGAGCAAACTTCCCAAAAAGGACACCCATTTGGCATTACTGCCACCCGAGCACGCTTAACTGTGAAGTTCTCCTCTCATCCACAGCCAATGCGCCCAAAACGCGTTATGTTATGTAAGACCAATGATGTCACTTATATTCAGGATCCCCCTTGTATGTTAAGATGCATGCTTTCACACCCCCTCAACACAACTCAACGTCCTCGTTGAGTTCTACAAGTGTGCCATACACTCCTAACAATCCAAGGGTTGCTTTGATACCACTTGTAACACCCCGCTTTGCCCGCAGACTCACAACTTTGTTTCTGGTTACTTAGGCAAACTTCCCAGAAGGGTCACCCATTTGACATTACTGCCACCCGAGCACACTTAACTGTGGAGTTCTCCTCTCATCCACAGCCAATGCACCCAAAACGCGTTGTGTTATTTAAGACCAATGATGTCATTAATATCCATGATCCCCCTTGTATGTTAAGATGCATGCTTTAGATTGTCTTGTAAATATATGTTGATATAAGCATATATCTTAACATACAAGGGGGATCCTGGATATAAGTGACATCATTGGCCTTACATAATACAATGCGTTTTGGGCGCATTGGCTGTGGATGAGAGAAGAACTCCACAGTTAAGCGTGCTCGGGCGGCCATAATGCCATATGGGTGACCCTTCTGGGAAGTTTGTCCGAGCAACCAGAAACAAAGCCGTGAGCCTGCAGCCAAAGCGGACAATATTGTGTTGTGGTAAAGCGAGATGTTACACAAGCAGCTCAACAAGCCAACTTTTTATTTCATTTAGAGTATGTTGAATCGTTGACCAACCAATCATCACCCTCCACTCGTCCTTTTCTTTTCTTTTTATTTGTTGCGAGGCCGGTTAAAAAAAACCAAAATAGGTTTAACCGGTTATTATTAACCGAAACCGGTTAGATCGGTTCTAGTTTTAGAACATAGTAACCGGTTATTTTTTAAAAAAAAATAATCAGTTTCGGTTACTAAAAAAAATAACCGGAACCGGTTAACTGGTATTTGCACCTCTAAAGACAAGTAACTGGTATTTGCACCTAAAGACAATGTATAGGATTAAAATTTTGGAGGTGGAAAAGATTGGGCCTATAGTCGCCTCGCCTCAACTTCTTCTTGAAGCCCGCCAAGACTATTAGGGTGGACGGAGTGGGTGAGGCACCGGGTCGGTACCGGAAGGAACACCGCTCCGACCCCCCGGTACTGGTGGGGAAGGGAGGAGCCTGGGCACAGTGGTGCCGGTTTGGGTGCCCACTTTTTTGACCGTTACAAAAAAAGAAAAAAACGTGGGTCCCCCTCCTCTTTCTCTTCTCGATCTCTTTTCTTCCTCACTTTTTCTTTTCTTTTCTTTCTGGCCGAACACCCTCCTCCATTCTTTCTTCTTCATTTTTTTTTTTCAACCAAATCATCCATCTAAACCCACAAAAATGAATAGGGGGAAGAAACTAAAAGAACCCACTTACTCAAATCTACCCAAAAAACGAAGAAACGCGCCACCGCCAAACAATCGCGATATTATGCTACCTCCTCCTTCGCAAAATAATACGGCCGAAGATGTGTATTGGCCACAACGTGTTGAAGATTTTTTGAATAGTATGGATCCATTGTTTTTCGAATCTGTCCTGTCAAGTGTCCAACCGAATACCGGGTTTTCGGGTTTTGCGAATGAAACTCAACCCCGGTTTTCGGGTTTCGCAGTTGGTTTATCATCACACTTCGCGACTCAGCAGGTTCAAGATGAAGAAGAAGAAGAAGAAGAAGAAGACGTGGGGGAGGAAGAGGTGGAAGCAATACCCGAGACCCAAGTCTCGGTTAAAGGTAAAAGAGAGTGTCGAAATTGGGGGAAGGATGAAGAGGCGTGTTTGGCAAAAGCTTGGTTAAACGTTTCCGAGGATCCATACGTCGGAAACGCCCAAACGGCGGGTTCGTTTTGGAAGAAGGTGAAGTTTCAGTTGGACTCACACTTGAACCGTGAGTCGGGACGTACCCCAGAAATGTGTCGGTCGAAATGGAAGGATTTGAAGCATAAGGTGTCGGGTTTTTGTGGTATTTACAATGTGAAGAAAAGTAAGATGTCGAGTGGCCAAAGTGACGAGGATGTGTTTAAGTCGGCCGTGACATTGTATATGCGGAAATACAATAACAAGTCCGGGTTTCCGCATGTAGAGGCGTGGCAAGTTTTGAGGAGAGGACCGAAATGGTCGGAGGTTCTTACTTTGGAGGGGATTTGTGAGGAGTCGGGTAGCAAAAGGGCAAGAACGGAAGGGTTTGTCCATGTACGTTCATCAGGGGAGCCGTCGGTCCATATTGACTTGAATGAGGACCACTTGGAGCAAGAAGAGGAGGGAGGGAACGACATGGATGATGCACCAGTACATCAGGCTAGACCCGTGCCACCCCGCCGTAAAGCTAAGGGTAAGCAGGCTGCTTCTTCCGCCTCTACTACATCTGAGGAGTTCTTGAAGATGGTCGCGGAGTTGAAATGCGACAATGAGGATAAAAAACGAGCTCGGGAGGAGAAGATGCAGATGCAGAAGGCGATGATGGATAGCTATATGGCGGCGGAGGAGGCTAGGAAGAAACGGGAGGAGGAGATGACACGGATGGTCCAGAGTCAGCAGCGACAGAATGATATGGACTTCGTGATCAGGCCACACGATCACCTCAGCGGGCTGATGTTGGAGATGGTTTTGGCGCAGAAACGCGCCCTTTGTGAGCAGTACGGATGGCCGGCGCCTTAGTTGTATGTTTGTGTTGATTAAGTTGTATGTTTTACTTGTTTTCGTATGTTTGAATAAGATTATGTGTTTTATTTGTGTTTTTAAGTTGTATTAGTTTTAGTTTATTAAATAACATGTTTTAGTTTTAAAAATAAATAGAAATGAAATTAAATAGAAAAGGGTGGGGAGGGGAGAGGGGAGGGGAGGGGAGGGGAGAGGTGGTGAAGTGCTCCTAAGTTTCGGGGAGGGGGAAGGGAGGAGAAGAAAAATCAGGGAGGGGAGGGTAGGAGTGGGGAAGCCCTCGCCCACCCTTATTGTTTGAGGACTTGTGTACTTGAGGTTGATCACCATAATCAAGGTGATAAAGAATACAATCACTACGTCCAATTGGACACATAAGATGCTTAGGAGTATAGGCTGGGTAAACGCCACGCGTGACTCGCTTATCATCACTTCACTTATAGGTATAAATAACTGATGTAATGGAGACCATTATTTTTATACGAGTAATATAGTATAGAATTATAGATAAAGGAAATACTTTGTATTTAATGAAGTAAAATGATTAATTTACCTAATTTATATGTCTAAAAATCAACCTAAACCTTAAGATTTTTGACATGTGGATTTCACTAATTCTCTTTTCTAATCTTGCCCCTTGATTTTTTCACGTCATCTTACTATTAGACAAATCTTTATACACACCAATTAAGTTGATTTATCATTATCCATTTATTAATGATTCCAATCACTAGATTTTAGAGATCAATCCTGCCACTCCCAAATGTAATGAGAGGGCTTTAGCAATGTTATACTCATATAACTTATGAGGAGCAAACTCTTTAGGACATTGTCAGGAGTCGAATCGGCGTGAGCACATCCACATGTCAGTATTAGCCATCTATCCGTTGCTTATTTTCAAAATAAAATTATATCAAAAGAATTCACAACATATCACAACTGAATTCAATAGGGTTTGGCAGACATATGTGATAGTTACAAATTTTAATGCGTTTAATTAAGCATACTCGATCCAAGCATGAAGCTGTGCAATAAATCTTTATACAAGTCATAATTTGTGCAATGTATTTTCGTACAAGTCGATATAATCCAGATCCAAATAACATATTTAATGGGGTTGTGTCTTTTCTAAAAGTCCAACGACAACATTCCGCAACCTCAGCTCGATATGCATAAATCACTGGCTTGTATATTCCATAGTATACAAGTGTGTCAGTAAAAGTTAATAAAACTCATAATAAACTGTTAATAAAAGGGAAAATATGACATAAGTGTGTTAGTAATAGTTAATTGTATTGTAAATTATACATCGTTAGAAAATTATAAACTTAAGATAGTATTGAATGTGAAGTAGGAGTACTATCTTTATACACGTGTCAATAATCCTGAAATATTACTAGTCTTCGTCTACGATATATGGACATGACAAAGATCCATTTAAACGTCGATAAGTATTAAACAATAGACAAGGAAAAAAATCTATAACATAACTAAAAAAAGGAGTTGGGGTACACTTGGCATCCTTAATCCACTTTCTTAGTCTAATCCTCTCTCTTTATTAATCCTCTAATTTTTTAATATTAATCTAAATTAATTTACATTTTTTGGTTTTCCATTATTAATTTACACTTTAACCCTAATCTAAAACAATTAATTTACACTTTTTGGTTTCCCATCACTAAGTTACACTTTAACCCAATTTAAAATAATTAACTTACACTTTTTGATTTTTCATCACCAATTTACACTTTAACTCAATTTAAAAAGAATTAATTATACTTTTTTAAAGTTTACACTTTTAGAAATATAAGAAACTGTAAATTTTTTATTTAACTAAAGTTAAAAAAAAGAGGTAAACTTGAATCAATATTTATATGGAGTTAATTTTCGTATGTTTCTTCTTTGGGCGGATAATTTTTGGAGTATTTTGACCGATGGGGTGGCTATTCAGCTAGCAAATTTCCAAGTTGATTTTGGTATATCTATTTAATATATTTAAATTCTAAATTTTTAACTTTGATTAATATATTTTAAGACTACCCGTCCATTGGAAAAAGAATCTACCAATATATATATAACAAGGTCCTAAATTCATTTCTAAACAAATAGGAACTCTTAGATGATATCTATCTTTAATTTAGAGTCATTAGATCAGATTTAATTATTTCATCTTTATTAAATGATAATACTAATACTTATACTTTATATAATTTGTCAAAAAATACCCTCCTTAATTATTATAACATGCCATACCATATTTATATATAAATAATATATAATAATAATATTGATATTGAT
The DNA here is from genome assembly GCF_010389155.1 of Erigeron canadensis. Lineage (NCBI taxonomy): Eukaryota > Viridiplantae > Streptophyta > Magnoliopsida > Asterales > Asteraceae > Erigeron > Erigeron canadensis. Next base: position 36,950,091 of record NC_057766.1, read on the forward strand.
TATTTGAAGTCATTAACATGTTGTTTGTCGTAAGTAAATTAGACTGTGATGTAACTAGATTATTACCTGCGTAATATGCGGGAAATATATATAATTAATTACATGTTAAATTTTTATAATATCATAAGTTGATAAATATTTAACCAGGTATGAATTAAACCACTAAAAAACATGAAGTTACATTAGTGGTCGTTTAGATTCCGATTAATAGTGACCAGACAGTTGAAAATTGATACATCATCTATTAGAAGTCTCGCTAAGAAAGGTTTTCGTTTATTTAGATATCTTTCATTCATCTAGATATGTCTGCATTGTCATTGTACTTGTGCTTTAACATTTTGCTTGAATAATTTAGTTATACACAAAAATTACTAAGTAATTTATTTATCAATCTATATATCGCATGTTGTGGTAATCTAAGTTAAAATTATGCATAATATCATTGCAATTTTCATACATAATTTAGTTATACACAAAAATTACTAAGTAATTTATTTATCAATCTATATATCGTATGTTGTGGTAATCTAAGTTAAAATTATGCATAATATCATTGCAATTTTCATACAGTTATTTTTTTGATATATAATTGTGATATCTTACTATAGACTCCATATTTGTTTTTTAATTATTTATCAAGAAGGCCGGTTTGACATCCGGTTCGGTTTTAAAAATATCGATTTAATAAAAACGTTATATGATAAAAATCCTATACAAAAATCCTTATAACCAAATTTTATTCGTTATATGATAAAAATTCTATACAAAAATATAATTTAATAAAAACATATTACATCAAAAAAGAAATTTTTATTGTAAATAAACTGGAAATTAATTATAAAGATAAATAATGATGTATAATATAAAAATATTAGTTTCCATAATTATATAATTAAAAATATTAATTATTAATGTCTACAAACTTAAATAAGGAAATAATAATAATTTTAATTTATTAATACAAAATTAAATCTAAAAAGTTAAATAATGTATATGACATCATCATTTGATCTAATGACTCTAATTAAAAGTTGAACTTCATCTAAGGGTCCATATTTCTTCAATTATTCAATTATGAATTAAGGGATCTCTTTTATATATATTTAGAGATTATCACAAAATTGTCAAAGTTATCATATTTATTGTTTTTCTAGTTAACGATTTAGTCATTCAACGAAGGTTTCTTTATTTTATTTTTATTTAAACTTTTTAAATATTTATTTAGTTTTAACTAGATTTTAGATCTGTGTCAAGTACATGAATTTTACAACATTATCAATATAAGAATTAACATATGGATAAAAGAAAATACTTATACGTTTAAATATAAAATATACTTAAAAAAGAATTGAAATATTCAAATGTAAAAACTGAATTTTAAATCATATTAAAGTTTGGTGGTACAAAATAAACAAAAGTTAGTTTTGGGCTTGGTAATGGTTTTTACTTGCGGTAAACATCTAGAACAATTTGTATTTTTAGGTATATATAATAATATCATTTATAAATTTTACGTGAAAAGAATTTTAAACCATATCAAAGTTTGGTGGTACAAAATAAACAAAAGTTAGTTTTGGGCTTGGTAATGGTTTTTACTTGCGGTAAACATCTAGAACAATTTGTATTTTTAGATATATTTAATAATATCATTAATAAGTTTTACGTGAGAATACGCAACAAGATTGATTTGCTTTAATAATTTGTATAATTAAGCAACCCATATAACATATAAATAGTTATATATAAAATTTGTTTAAGTTTGTACAACTTACTTTTATGGATTTGTTATCATTGGTGTAGTGTTATTGTACAAACTCATGTGTCACCACTAGAATTGGGAGAGAGAAACATGAAAGAAAGAAAAATATTATTCTGATTGTGAGTGGTCAATTAAGATTAAGTCAGTTAAGGATATATAATGATGATGATGATGATGATTATAATAATTAAAATGTAATCATTCTACGACTTTGATTACAACCTTTAACATTAATTACGTGTTCATGTAATGCACAAGATAAACGATATTATACATATGCTATTTATGGTAACATTATATACAATTTTAATTATTGGGTTTTTTTTCCAGATTAGTGGCAAGGACGTCTGACAATGAAATGGAAAAACCCAGGGACACTTAGTGATAAAAAAAAGTACAGGAACGAAAATGCGAATCGAGCAAACTACATGGACGATTTGTGATAATTTCTCAATATTTTAATTGGTTAAAAATTAGTCAGGAAAATTGTATTTTATACGATTATTTACTTGGCGGTTGTCATTATAGAAACAACGCAACAATGTACAGTTTCGGAATACAATGCACCAAACGGTGACCTACTTTATATTGTATGTATTTCGTTTATTTGGATTAGCACACGTTGTAACTCTTTTTTTTCCTTAGACCGTGTAGCAAATTATCCTAAGTCATTTGACGTAATTTCACTTACCAGGGTACCTTGTCAGAATATTTAGTAACACTTTCGGTCGTCTAAACATAACTTATTTAAAATTGATATCATCGTCATTTTAACATCCCTTATTTATATTTGTCAAAATATATGTTTATCACATATTAACATTTAAGTAGAATTATAAGTATTGCCCGCATATTACGCAGAAATATAATCTAGTTACAGTATATAAGAAGTATATTAAATCCAACGACAAGTAGGAACCATAATCACTAGCTTTTAAAAAGTAGTAGTCAAAATATAAAAAACTACAAACAACAAGGGATAAAAAAAGAAAGGACTAATCTTTTTAGAGGGAATGATTAAAGATAAGTCAATTATACTCGTAATAATAATAGTCCAAATTCCAAGTGAGTGCTGTTAGTTTAGGCCCCGCGTGTTTCTTTGATAATTTCCTCACTCAGAATTATTCGTTGTTCTTACTCATTCACTCCACCTTCATAAACCCATCATTTTGTTTCCCCTGCAAATTAAATTTAATTAAAAAGAGAGATGAAATATCTATCTTAAACCCTGAAAAACAAAACAATATACTCGTATAATATAATCTTGTCTTAAACCCTGTTTAGAACAAAACCCAAAATGGGGTTTAAACATATGTTGTTCTTAATCTTGTTCCTTTTTCACAATTTCACGGTGTTCACTAAAGCCCAGATGCCAGGTTCACTTTTTTCTTTTGTTTACATTTATGTTATTATTTTCTGTTTTTATATATTTTAGAAATGGGTTGATGAATGAGGTGTGTGGCCTAACCTGTTGTTCCGGTGGCCAATTTCGAACCCTTTCCGTCTGTAAGGTTTATGGTGTGTGTGTGTATATATATATATATAATTTATATAACGTTCACATGTGAATGAAATTTAAAGACATGTGAGCCAATACATAATTTAGGAGTTCTCATGTTCTTGCAAAATAAGTTATCGAAATAAGGAAAGTCTATATATATATATATATGGGGATATATTCCCTGCAAATGATTTTAGCATATCTAAGAGCTTATATTTGGGTCCATTTTATATGGGAAATGATATTCGTACCACCACTTTTGATTGGTGTACCACAATATACAACCTTTATAGCTTAATGTACAAACCGGTAATGCATAGCTTTCGTGAGTTTATCAAAAACAGTGGTACAAATATCACTTCCCATTTTATATGGTGTAGTCTAAATTTGATCATCTGTAGCAGGTTTTTTAAGTATAGATTGTGGTGGGGAAAAGGAGCACACAGACAACCTTGGGCTTGAGTGGACTCCTGATGATCAAATCATATACGGAATAGCGAGTAAAATATCCATCGAAAATGAAACAAGACAGCAATATCAAACAGTCAGATATTTTCCTGCGGATAACCGCAAGTATTGTTACTCACTTAACGTTAAAATTAGAACTAGGTACCTCATTAGAGCAACATTCTTATATGGAAATTTTGATAGCAACAACGTATACCCGAAATTTGACATCTCCCTGGGGCCAACTCATTGGGCTACTGTTGTCATTTCGGATGCGAATACTATAGAGTCTCAAGAACTCATCTTTTTGGCTTCTGATCCTATGATCAGTGTGTGTTTATCAAATTCTACAACTGGGTTTCCATTCATTTCCACACTTGAGCTTCGACAATTTAATGGTTCGGTCTACCTTACACCATATGAAAGCCAATTCTTTCTAAGTGTTTCAGCTAGAATCAATTTTGGGGCTGATAATGAAGATCCAGTCAGGTATGCTTAGTTCTTGTATGCACAGTATGTTTGATCAAACTGAGTACTTTTTGGTTTAGTTTGACTTTTTTGAGGGACATGCCAAGTTGTTTTTTGACTCTATGACCAATATGAATTTTGTGACATATTTGAAACTAGTAATTTTCCTTGTTGTATCTGTTCTTAAGATGTATATAAGAACTTTTTAACTAATTATTGAGCTAAAAAGAGTAGTTCGCCCTTACTTTTTCCTTGTAGCATAAGTACCTTCTCTGACTAGTGAACATTGCAACACTTCTCCTTTTGTGATATCTCATTAGTATGGAAATCTCTAAGTTATATGAGCTTGTTACAGTTCAAACCATAACTTGACTACTTGAGATATTGACTCTGCTCTACATTGGTTTATTTATCTTTGTTAGAGGAACTTTGCATAGTTTCATATAATGTTATATGGACGCTAGCTTTACAAAAAGAATTTTAAATGAACGATATGCCAAGTCGGACCATACAGATTTTATGATATACGGATAAAGTCAAATCCCCCCCAAAGTGTAAATGGGAACTCTCTTTTTAACACGGTTGCCAGGTTCACAGTCATGATCTATATAGGGTTTGTATTCAAGATGCTTATAGGAGTTGTTCTGTTCACATTTCAGATATCCAGATGATCCTTTTGATAGAATATGGCAATCTGATCTGGTGAAGAAAGCAAATTACCTTGTAGATGTCGCTTCTGGGACAGAAAAAATTTCAACAAATTTACCGATTATTACTGGAAAGGATGAATTGCCACCTCAGAAAGTGATGCAAACAGCTGTGGTGGGCCGAAATGGATCTTTAACTTATCGTCTGAACTTGGATGGATTCCCGGGATTTGGTTGGGCTTATACATATTTTGCAGAAATTGAATATTTAAACCCTAAAGAAACCAGAAAATTTCGTCTGATTCTTCCTGGAGCACCAGATCTTAGTAAAGCTATTGTTAATATTCAAGAAAATGCTCAAGGAAACTATCGTGTTTATGAGCCCGGATACTACAACATATCACTTCCGTTTGTTTTATCATTTAGATTTTCAAAGACACCTGATTCTACTGAGGGGCCTCTTATAAATGCAATTGAGATCAGTAAATATGTTGAAATAAGTGATGGTTCTTTTGATGGTAAGCATGGAATATTTAGACTTCCTCTTTTACGGAAATGATGATAACAAAAAAAAGAAAAGTTAACGATCATGGGGGTTGTTCTTGTCTTTTTGCTTTCAGGGCCTGTGGCTGCTAGCTTAGTATCAGGTTACAAGTCTTTAAATTGGGCTCAAGAAGGCGGTGATCCGTGCTTGCCAGTTCCATGGTCATGGTTGGAGTGTAATTCGGACGGTCAACCAAAAATCATTTCAATGTAATTGTTTCCTTTTTCTTTATTGGTTATTATATCATCCGAGTCTAGATTTCAAAACAGAAACTTTATAAAGCATGACTGACATACAACATGTAACAAAAGGCCTTTGACTTTAGTCGATTCTGTAGTTTGACTGCTGAAAGTCAAAAGCTGATGAATTCTCATTATTATATTCGGTTATTAGTTTGACAAAAGTATGCTAATGAAGCCTAAAATCTTGAGAATTTTAATGCAGCAAATTGTCAAGTAAGAACATTACTGGAAGCGTCCCTTCAGATTTGACCAAATTGAGCAGCTTAGAAGAGTTGTAAGTTTCAACATCCATCTTTGTGTCTCATGAACAGTGTAACTAATTATTCTACACATGCAAGAATAATGACCTTTGACTATTCATCGGCTGTCTAAAAATACCTTGTATCCAAATAGATTACGACTATTAGAACTTTGACTTCAATGCTAGGTAAAATAGAGACAAATTTGAGATTACTTTACTTTTTCATGTGAGATATGAGGAATAAATGTACTTTCATCCTCTATTTGATGTTGGTTTTTTGTAGATACTTTTATAACTTCTACTATCTCCTTACAATAGGTGGCTCGATGGGAATGCTTTTACCGGTCCAATTCCTGATTTTTCCGGGTGCCCGAACTTAAGGATTATGTAAGTTAGATAATTTACTCTATATAACATTTGTTGTCATATCTTCTTGACTACTACATAAGCTAATTATAACTTTTGCTTGTGAAGACATCTTGAGAACAATCAGTTGACTGGTGATCTACCCTCTTCCTTAGCAAACCTACCTAAATTAAGCAAATTGTAAGTACTTAATATGTTTGTATGACAAAAGTACTACCCTGAATTTGATTTTATAAGGTCATACATAGCTGATAGCCCAAAGTTTACAAGTTAACAAATTCTTTAGAAAGTTAAAACACAGTATGTGGTCTTTTGATGAAGTTTATGTATATGCAGGTATGTGCAGAACAACTTGCTATCTGGATACGTGCCATCAGCTCTTTTTAACAAGAAGAACATAGTCTTAAAGTTAGTTTTTTTACCATCTTCCAGAAATATATTGTAAATTTATCATTTTAAGTTGATGGTTACTTGATCTGTTCTATGAATTGCAATGGTTGCCTGTGCACATAGCTTTGTGAAAGGGATTGACATTTTCCAATTATCTAATAGCCTGAAATACCTTTAAGTTATGACAAATAATACTCTATATAATGGTGAAGATCCAGAATGATATATCAGAATTGATGAATGGGCATAAATGTAACTATGTACTTTCTAAAAATAGAAGTGTAATAATTTTATACCTATGGTAAATGTTTATATGTTTATGACCCTACAATTGTGACAAAAAAAAGTAAATCTTTGGAGTTTGGACGCAAGTCAGTATTATCACGTAAGTATAAGTTGAACACTTTTGAAAAATGTAAATAGTTGCAATCTTCTTGGGATTGATCAAGGTTTATATTTAAAATTCGATGCACAATCTGAAGTTTTTCTTATTTTTGATTCTATCAGTTACTCTGGAAATGAAAATCTACATAAACGAAGTAGTGCAGGGAGAGTCAATAAATACATTATCTTTGGATTAGCAGTTGGGGTTGCTGCTTTATGCATAGGATTTATAGCCTCATGTTTGATCCTTCGACGGCGAAAGAAAGATCACAAGCAAGGTACTTTATGCTAATGCACCGGGCAGGACCTTCGAAGCACCATGGTTTCTGTGTTGTACTTGTGTATTGAGTTATCTACTGTCTAGAATGAAGATTGTTGCTCTTTTCCATATATGTGTAAAGTGTTCAATATTTCTTGATATTTTGTCAGAGCCTAAAGGCAGCTTCATTGTGTCTTCTATGAGTAATACTTTGAGCAATACAACTTCAGAAGGCGCCCAATGCTTTACACTAGCAGAACTTAGATTTGCAACCAAGAACTTCGAGACAAAAATTGGTTCAGGGGGATTTGGCACTGTATACTACGGTAAATTGAGTGATGGAAAGGAAATTGCTGTCAAGCTTCTAGGAAATAACAACATCCAACAGGGTAAAAAGGAGTTCGCAAATGAGGTAAATTTTCACTAATGAGTTATGTTCATGTTAATAGCAAGTGGATAAAATTGGCTTATGATGTGACTCTATATTTGATTTAATGAAGGTGAGTCTTCTATCAAGAATACATCATAGAAACTTAGTGAAGTTTTATGGATTTTGTCAAGAAGAAGGGAAGGATATTATTGTTTATGAATTCATGCATAATGGGACTCTCAAAGAACATCTTTATGGTAATCTATCGATTCCATTTTTTCCATCCATTGACAGTTCCAGTCTTTTTGTCTTGATTAACAAGGGTTCTGTATTTTATCAGGACCTTTAGCAAAGGAACAAAGAATGAAATGGATCAAACGTCTTGAAATTGCTGAAGAATCCGCCAAAGGTTTGTTGTATATTGGTTGTGATTATAGGTGGGAAAATGTACGGGTTGGATAAAGGATTAAAACAGGTTCAGATTAAAATGGTTACTTTTTTGTGCGCAGGCCTAAACGGGTTGGATCTGGTTGGTACTAATCATTATTTGCTCAATGGATTTAGATAAATATATCTAGTGTTAAATATGATCACATCACTAATAATGTTAAATTATAAGGGAGGTTTTATTCATTTGAAATACACCTTGGGTGATTTTGACCCGTTTGCCCATGTGACCTATACTTAATTTTGTAAGCTAAAGTTTAATATTTGACGCATTGGATAATGGGTTAAAACTGTCACATATACTTCAAAATGGATCCTTTCGCAATATGTATGTTGAATTCGATAATAAAGAACACTATAATACTTGCAGTATGGATAATGGCATACGAATGTAACCACCTATAACAAAATGGTTATGTAATGTAGTAACCTACTCAGGTGACTATGTAATGTATGCACCTATGTTTTTTTGGCTATACTATGTAAGGACCTTTTTATTTGGGTCAATCAATGTAAGGACCTATGTATTTTTTTTTGGCTATACTATGTAAGGTCCGTACATATTTTATATATTATAGCCAAAAAAACATAGGTGTACATTACATAGCCACCCGAGTAGATCACTACATTACCGGTTTGTACAGTCAGCTATAAAAATTTTACATTGTGGTACACCAATCAAAAGTCGTGGTACGAATATCACATCCCTTTTGTCATAGGTGGTTACATTCGTATGCCATTATTCCCGTGCAGTAAGCAAAAAGTAAAAACAGTTTGAGACAAAAAATTGTTGCCTTATGAAGTTTTATTCTGATTTACCCTCCCAATCAGGCTTCATATATCTAATATTAGTTTATGTTATTTTGGTCTGTATAGGAATTGAGTACCTTCATACTGGTTGTGTCCCTTCCATTATCCATAGAGACTTGAAAACAAGCAACATTCTTCTTGATAACAACATGAAAGCCAAAGTTTCAGATTTTGGCCTCTCAAAACTTGCAGTCGATGGGACTTCACATGTATCCAGCATAGTTAGAGGCACCGTTGGTTATCTTGATCCTGAGTAAGTCATTATTTCTAAATTATCATTTAACAACTATTTGCTCATTTTCTTTTGGTTTGCATGACCTGTGTTTGCAGATATTATATCTCAAATCATTTGACGGAAAAAAGCGATGTCTATAGTTTTGGGGTTATTCTACTTGAGTTGATATCTGGTAAAGAAGCAATTTCCAATGAAAGTTTTGGTATGAATTGTCGCAATATCGTTCAATGGGTAAGTTTGGTTGATCCTCACACTGAATTCTTTTTGTCTTCGTGTTTTGCGCCCATTACCCTATAATATATGTTAAATTGCTTGATATTTTTTCTTTAATGTAGGCGAAGCTCCATATAGCGAATGGCGACATCCAAGGGATTGTTGATCCTGCTTTAGGAGACGAATTTGATATACAGTCAATGTGGAAGATAGCAGAGAAAGCGTTGATGTGTGTGCAACCTCATGCTAATGTAAGACCTTCAATGTCCGAAGTTATAAAGGAGATACAAGATGCAATCTTGATAGAGAGAGGTGTTGAGGAAGGTAGTTCTGAAGAACTATCGCACAATTCTTTTCATTCTTCATTGAACATGGGATTAGTTGATACGAGTATCGACCCTCATTTGTCGTTTCATGAGTCTATGGCACGCCCATCCGCTCGTTAGTCTGTTTCTTGTAGTTTTTTTCTTTCTTTTTAATGATTGTTCATAGGTTAGTTAAGTAGGCATCATGGGTTTTGGAGCATTTTAGAATATGATTTTTGGAGGTTTCATGTTTTTGGTGTTTTTTTCATCAATAAGATGGGTCCGATTATGAGATAATGTGGTTCAAAAGCCATTATAGCGGGTTAAAACCAAATAAATAACATACATGATCGATTTAGAAAATTAGCATTAACAGTGAAGTTAGTAAAGAAGGAATCATTTACGGTCAAAAGTTAAAAATTTGAAGTAAATCATCAACCTTACTTTTGAAATTTGAGATAAATGCAAGCCATAAATGATTTTCCATATATATTGCGTATTGAAAATTAAGACACTTTCCATCACTCAACTACATCCTATTTCATGAAGTAAAATGTCAAAAGTCTCACTAGAAATAAGTATAAAAAGTAGCTAGTGGTGGCGATTGGTGGTGACGACATCGGCGATGATGGGTGGTGGGGCGGTGATGGCGGGGGCGGCGTTGTATTAATGTAAAAAGAGTATTGTATTCAGTGGTGGAATCAGAATCAAATTTGACCCGTAACACAAATTTTTTCACTGTCCTCGTATGGGTGTAAAATAACGAAACGTCTATATTATTGCGAGTTTTAGCTTTTTAAAAAGGGTTTTTCTATTTTTAATGAGTTTTTTCACTTTTGATCCTATTCATTTCAAGTTTATTTACACAAATACATCTTTATAAGTTATATTGATAAGAAAATTTTTTGAAAGTTTAAAATTAGTTCACTGACCGGTATCTCATATTTATTTTACCCGTAGCACCAATAAAAAATACATCACTTTACAGAAAATTTGTACTAAAAAAATTTAGCGGACCCGTAGCCCCCGCTACCCCTTTCTTCCCATGTAGTTCCGCCAGTGATTGTATTTATTTTTAGAGTTGATGAATACAAATTATTTTATTAAATGTATTATATACTAGATTTGAGGCCCGTGTATAATACACGGGGCTTACGGTGTTATCAATATTGGATATTAGTTTATTATAGTTTATCATTTAATATATTATTTTGAGTAATAAAAAGTTGATCAAGATATCAATATTTTGAGTTTTATATTGAAATATTTTTTTAAAAAAATATATTTATCGAAGTTGTTTACAATGACATGTTTAACGATAATTGAAAATTAGAAAATATATGTTCATCAAAGTTGTAAATAGTGACATACATAACAATATTTGAACATTACAAAGTCATAATAAGTTATTATCATTTTATTTGTTTTATTGTCATACATGGTGTATTACATTATAATATTACACTATTGAAAGTAATATTTTATCTTTGAATAATATCTTAAATATTTCAGTTAGAATATGAAAATGTTTTATGTTTTTCCTATAATGAATTATATTTTTATATATGCTTATGTTTTTTACATGCGTCATGACAATTACTAAAAAACGATAAAAAAGAATAATAGTACAACTACTCATAAAATCTTAATATATTTACATTAAATTTTATTTATTTTCAATTAAATAATTTTATATTTATATGATAGAACAATATATATTAATGATTATTATGTTGGATATATATCAGTTACTATTCTATTGGATAAATATTAGCTATCATTCTATCGGATATATAGTAACTATTATTATTTTTTTAATTTATTTAAAATTATTGGGTCAAAAATGTAAATTTGTGATAGAAAACAAAAAAGTGTAAATTAAAGTCAAATTGAAAACAAAAGTGAACTTTAAAAAATCGAGAACTGTGATTGGTCGATAATTTATTAGAGCAGCTGTGCTTTAGTATAATAAAAGATATTAAAATTAAGATAAGATTAAGATTAAGATAATATTAAGATAGAAAAATCAAATAGAGATTGATAATTGAAATATATAATCATATTTGAAATAGTAAAACTATAAAATTGATGTTTTCATTTTCTAGAATTTAAGATGACAAAACCTTTTTGCATGATTAAAGTTTATATATAGATAATGTTTCCGTTTTCTAAAATATATTTAAAGTTTATATATTTTTGAAGTTGGGTCGACAGTTTTGATCATCAATAACATCGAATAATAGAATGCAATCAAATAAAGATTAATAATCAAAATATATACTCATATATTCAACGTAAAATTATAAAATTGTTGATGTTTTCGTGTTTTAAAGTCTAAGATGAAAAACTCTTTTTGCAATCCAAGATATATGACCACTCATCCATTATTATTGAAAGTGAGCCTAATAACCATATTATTCGGTATGTGTCTTTTACACTATGTAAAATTGTAAATGAGTAAATCATCTTTCAAATTATCTTTTGTACGTATATTTGACTATTTGTTATATAAGTTTATTCTATAATATAGATAACTACTCCAAATATAGTTTATCTATCTATATCTTTATGTCTATATCATCGATATTAGGAATTAGCTTTGTTATTAAATTGAATATATCTAATACGTATCTTCAATTAAGATTTACACATCCATAAATTGTAATTGTAAATTATAGTTATAATTATGACATCATCAATGTTTAATTTGATAAAATCAAGAGTTGTGATTAGTCAATAAGCTATTAGGTCAATTGTCTTTTAGTATATATAAAGATTAGGTGAATATGTTTAATAAAGGAATAAAATTGAACAGTAAAATAATCATTATATAGATATTATTTTTAGAACGACTTTTTATTTTGTGAAAAAAACTATCATTCACAATCAACCCGCCCAACTATTCGGTTGAAAACAATTACTCGTACAATATTTACAATATGGAAAATGCTAAACAAATTCCTTAGGGCTTTACTTAACGTGCATAAAAAAATTGTACAATTTCATATTAAAAGTTCATCCTTAAATTTTATGGTAAGTGTACAACTAATTAATGCATCTTAACAAAAGCCCTTAGGATTCGTTTAGCAAAACCCTTACAATATAGACACTTTTTTTAGATGATAAGGGGATTCCAAGTGGTATACATGAGTTTCTCAGCTTTATTATTACGTTTCATGTCGATCATATTCAATATTTCATATTCACACACAAGTTGAAAGTTTTTGATGGCTAATTTTGTATGTTATACAAATTGTTTTGAATGACACGTGGTTGATAAAAATGTGACAACAACAAATGTCTTTTTCTTCAGATTTTTAGCAAAACGTGATAAGCTTTGTCAAGTTGTTTACACTTGTAATTTGTAAATGTTTATCTAAATAATTTAAGAAATCTTAATAGTTTATATTCCCCTTTATATTCATCTGTGATACTTAAGTTTTCATATTTTATCTTGAGAAGACAGTTAGGTGTGGCAAAATAATTTTATACACTTTTGTTAAGTCTAAACAAATTTTAAACCTGTACAAGCCTGTAATTGAAAAAATAATGTACAGTTTATGTTTTGCTGATGGAAACTTCATTACCTAGAAAATGGAAATAATTACGAATGGCTTTGGTTACATAAGTATGAATATCTTGGCATGTGACTCCAAATACACATTCCCAAGAATTTAAGAACATTTTTTTAGGGCAAATTGAACTCACAAAGCCTTGCAATTTGAAAAAAAGAAAAATAAAAAAATATGTGCAACTTATGTTACATTAAATTTACACAAATTTTCCCAACTAAACAAACAACTTTTTGTACTATTTATTATATTAAGAAGCTCGAGGACTTTGATGTTAAAAAAAATCTTCATTGATCTCTATCTTTAAAAACAAACAATTATTAGTTTCTAGCTTTATAATGACTCCAACATGTCACAATGATTATACCTTTTAAAAAATTTTTCGTCCCTCTACGGACCCTCGCGATCTTATGTATTTCGACTAAATCTTTTATGAAGAAAACAAAAATAGGACTACCTTATACCAAACAAAAATAATTTATCGAATCATTTTGTTGGTATAAATTGTGCAAATATGTTTAATATATGTTTTCTTTTTAACCAATAAAAATGATGATACCCACATAATACCTCTTGCATATATTTTAAGAAAGGAAGCAAAGACAACCTAAGTTAGTTTTTGACCTAAATAACTTAAAAAGTTTTGAAAAAAAACTTTGTAAGTGTAGAGGAAAAAGGTCATTTTATGAAGTCAAAGATAGAGCTAAATAAACTCTAAAATTGTAGTGGAAGTAATCTGTGTGTGAGAGGAGAGTATACAGATGTCGGCATACGACCAAACCAACAACGGTGTTTGATACTATAAATCATGAATTAAATTCATTCGATCTTATTCATACAAACAAATACTGCACTCTACATACAAATCGTTGTTTCTTCTCTCTCTCTCTGTCCCTCCAATTCATTCTGAGTAAGTAACTCCTTTCACTTCAATATTTATTATTGTTTTGTTAGGAATTAATAAAGAAAAATAATTAAGCGCAATTGCTTTGTGTAGGTTGCTGTTTGGATGGCGGAGGAAGCGGGGAGTCCAGGTGGTGGTGGAAGCCATGACGAGAGTGGTAGTGGTGGCGGTGGCGGTGGTGATTTAAGTCCAAAGTCGAAAGTTAGAGAACAAGACCAACGGTATCTACCGATTGCGAATATAAGTCGAATTATGAGGAAAGGATTACCTGCTAATGGTAAAGTGGCCAGAGATGCTAAAGATTCTGTTCAAGAATGTGTTTCCGAGTTTATCAGCTTTATTACTAGCGAGTAAGTACGTTTATTATCTAGTTTTTTCACACTACAGACATTATTCTGCATTTAGTCATGTTCACAAATACTAAACCCCTTGTCATATATGCCTTTATTATTATAGATAGAGTTAACTCTGCTTCATAATGTATCCAACTATAGCCCGATATCCATGATATGTATCCAATTTAGAACGTCCTCTGTATCTAATGTATAATGAAGTTTATTCTAGAGTATTGTCATTGTATTTGTATATATATCTTGTGGTCCTTTTGATGATGTGGCAACGTACCACTTGATACATGACACCTCTGCAAAACTACCACTTGATACATACTACGTACTAGAGTACTAGGCAATATTTGAAAAGTTGGATATACACAATAGAAGCAAAAGTATTCTAAGTTGGTAACTTTAGGCTATAGCTAAGTACATTTCCAAAGAATTATCGGATTGAATATATGTATTTATTTTGTTGTTATGGTTAATTTGATTTTAAGCAAACTTGTTATGATCCTGGTAGGGCAAGTGATAAGTGTCTAAGGGAAAAGAGAAGAACTCTTAACGGCGATGATCTTATATGGGCAATGGATACATTGGGTTTTGAAGATTATATTAAGCCATTAAAGGCATACTTACATAAATATAGAGAGGTAACCCTTTTATTCAAATTTGGATATTGTGATTACATGAATCCTTATTTTGGATATTCATAATTTCATATTGGGGACTAATTTTTGGAAATGTCAAAAAGTCTATTCTATACTTGTATAGTTGTATTATGTGTATTTAACTTTCAAAATATGTTATTGTATGTATCCGGTGGTACTTTTAATGATGTGGCATCCATTTGCCTTGTGACAATTGGTATCTATGTCATACCAGCAAAAGTATTATTGGATACATACATCAACAATATTTGAAAGTTGCACACAATAGAAGTTTTTTAAGGTAGATTCATACAATAGACTTCTAACTAAAGATTTATACAATTTGAAACACTTAACCTCTAATAATGACGAACCTTTAATAATGATAGCTCTTTGTACCAGTGTATATACTGATTACTTGATATTTCATGTTTGTATATCTTTATGCTCTGATCGAATTGCTGATGCAGATTGAGGTCAGTGAATACTTATTGCTTATCTTTGCATGTTAACCGTTGTATTAATTATTGTTTGCTTTACGTTGTAACTGATAAATATGATTACTTTTGAGAGGGTGACACCAAGGGAACAGGACAAGGAAATGAAGAGTCTGTCATGAAAGATGGGGTACAATGATCCAACCATAATGCACAGGCAGAATGTATTTGAGCATGAAACCTGTTTACGTATTTGACCTGAATCTAATGTTATCTGATCACCATGTATTTGGATTTTTACAGGTTGCTCATCAAAATTCGTATTCTCAAGGTCTCAGCTATGTAAACTCACAGGTATATCCCTGGTGTGCGTATGAGTGTGTTGTTTAATAATGGTACTGGAAAGTATACATTTGTCTAGCACTCTAGCTGGATTAGTTTTTATCCTCAAGGTCTTAGCTGGATTGTTTTAATTGATATGATTATTTGTGCTCATAATGATTAATGACATACACACGGCAGTTAGATTGTGTAGTAATAATGGCTTTACCAGCACTATTATTATGTTTGTATACCTGTGATGAAACCATTATGAATGTCATTTATAGTAGTGGATTTGCTAATCTGCAAATAAGTAGACTTGGAAAGACGTCTTTTGAAAGGGGGTAAGTTCTGTGTTTTTAGGAAAGACCCAAAATAGAAATTGTTCCATAGTTTTTGGTACTGAACTCTATTTTAATTGATTTTTAACATTTTCTTTGTGCGGATCTGTAAAAAACTATGAGAAATAGATATAGAACTATAGAAGGAGATATAGAAGATAACGACCAACAAGCTAAACAATCAGATTGATTAAAATAGATGATAAAAAGGGGTTTTAAAATACATAATTCAATACCCAAAAGTGGGATAAATCCTAAACTAAACAAATACAAAAAACTCATAATAAAAAGATTGAATTGAAAGATTGAGGAAGACAATCAACGGCTACATGATGGATGTTCTTGTCCATTATTTGAAGAAATTTCTTGTCTTTTATATATGGTAAGAGATAGACCCGTTGTAGAAGATCCAAGGGAGTAACAGGTATATCGAGATTAAAGTCCACACATCTTTGACCCTTTATCTTGAGAGAAATACACTTTCAGCCCTTCAAATTGATTGTATAAAAGAAAACTATCTGTATCTTGTACACTTTTGAATGGAGCCAAAGCTAAGATTGAAACAAGGTCACTACTCAACAGGATCCGGATCTTGTTTGATGTTGTTTGCAAGCTATGTGTATGTTGCCATATCTGAAAGTTGGCCTAGCAACAGAAAACTGATTTATTTTGCTGCCCCGTGTTATAACAATTGGTGTTTCTGAGTCTTGTTCGCCTTACCATCTGGATTAATTTACCTTGACAAGCCTTATGCTGTGTTGGTCAATAAATGTGGTATTTAAGCTTTAATATTGAACAAACAAACAGAGTATGTGTAGGAATATACTCTTATCAAATCCAATATTAGTTGTTTTTGAAATCATAAAAAATGCCCACTTTTGAGTGATAAAGAAAGAATGTGTAGACAACAGCAATAAAACTTCTGCCTGTGTTGTGTAAAATGCGACAATTATATTAGTTTGCAAGCATTACGTATGAAAAGAATTTGTAGCGGGGAATTATTTATATGCGTAGTTGTTTCCAACTTATAAACTTAAATCCTTTGAACATAAATTCCTAATGATCTTTCCTACCAATCATAATTCACTGATTCTCTTTTTAAATCTCATTTTGATTTTATTGAATGTCATGATGGCATTGTTTAAGAAATTCTTATATAAACTTTCAATTTATAGTAATCGGAACACGAAGCTCTCGTAAGTTTTTACAAGCTAGTAAACAAACGAAAGTGATTCTTTTCTTTTTCACTCTTAACAACACTCAAGAACACGGTATGAAAAATGGAATTTACTTATGGGTATTAGTATGTAAATATCACTTCTACGGTATGAAAAACGGACTCAGTGAAAGGGCTTGCCATTTTTGTCTTAAATATCTTTCTGGTACACTAGTTTCCCAAAAGATATTTAACTAACATTTCCCTTTTTTTTTAACATCCACAAAAAACCAAAAGAAAAACAAGAGGACAGTATCTAAACAACGCGGTACATCCTGCACAATATGTTGTACATTTCTCCCTCTTTTCAAATACTCCCACCACCACCATATCTTTTTCCTTTACATTATCCCCTCCCTCCAAAATCCACTTTCCGGCGAAATGTCAACCACCCCGACACCACCTCCACCGCCGTTTTCCACGACCAACTTACCCACGCGCCACCACAACACCACCCTCCGCTGGACCCCACAACACCCACCTTCCCCTGCCAAAATCTACACAACCACCACAGCAACCAACACCCCCGCCTCAATAACAGTTCACCAAAATTACGATAATACCCTCTTAAACCTCTTAAAACAGAGAAAAACAGAAGATGCATGGGTTGCATACACTCAATCTCCACATCTCCCAAACCCCACTTGTTTAAGCCGCTTAGTCTGTCAATTATCTTATCAGAACACTCCCCACGCGCTATCACGCGCTCAATCCATTATCCAACGTCTCCGCCGTGAACGCCAGCTCCACCGCCTTGATTCCAACTCCCTCGGCCTCCTCGCCGTCGCCGCCGCTAAATCCGGCGACACCCTCTACGCCAATTCCATTCTTAAGTCCATGCTCAAATCCGGATACTTGCCCCACGTGAAAGCCTGGTCCGCCGTCGTCAGCCGCCTTGCTGCCGCAGGTGACGACGGCCCAAAAGAAGCTGTGAAATTGTTTAGTCAGGTTACTAGGACCATCAGACGGTTTAATGAACCGCAAATGGTTGTTGATTCTGTTCCGGATACTGCGGCTTATAATGCGGTACTTAATGCTTGTGCTAATTTAGGTTGGACTGATAAATTTTGCCAATTGTTTGATGAAATGTCTGAAAATAATTGCGAACCGGATGTTTTGACTTATAATGTTATGATTAAGTTATGTGCTAGAGTTGAGAGGAAAGATTTGTTTGTTTTTGTGTTGGAACGGATTCTCGAAAAAGAGATTCCTTTGTGTATAACTACATTGCAGTCTTTAGTGGCTTCTTATATCGGTTTTGGTGAGTTAGAAACTGCGGAAAATATTGTTCAAGCAATGAGGGAAGGGAGGAAAGATCTTTGTAAGATCTTAAGGGATTCGAGTTTGGAAGGTTTTGAGGGTTCGGGTAATGGGAATAGTTTTGGAGTGTTTGAAAAATTGCTTCCGAATGTGAATTATGGTAGTGAATATGAACCGCCTTTGTTGCCTAAAGTGTTTACGCCGAATACTAGAATGTACACGACTTTAATGAAGGGTTATATGAAAGCAGGACGGATTAAAGACACCGTTAGGATGCTTGAGGCGATGAGGAATCAAGAGGATACTAGTAGTCGTCCTGATCATGTGTCTTATACGACGGTTGTTTCTGCATTGGTTAATGTCGGGTCAATGGAAAAGGCGAGACAAGTTTTGAATGAGATGAGGAACTCTGGAGTTCAAGCAAACCGGATCACTTACAATATCTTACTAAAAGGGTACTGTCAGCAGCTTCAGTTAGATAATGCTAAAGAGATTATTAAGGAAATGATTAGTGTAGGGATTGAACCGGATGCGGTATCATACAATACATTAATTGATGGTTGTATATTGATTGATGATTGTGCAGGAGCTCTTGTACTTTTCAATGAAATGAGAGCAAGAGGAATTGCTCCAACAAAGGTAAGTTACACTACTCTTATGAAAGCTTTTTCAGTATCAGGCCAACCTAAACTAGCTCAAGATGTTTTTAACGAAATGGAAAAAGACCCGCGAGTGAAAGTTGATTTAGTTGCTTGGAACATGTTAGTTGAAGCGTATAGTCGCCTAGGTATGCTTGATCTTGCAAAAGAAACAGTTGAGAAAATGAAAAGGAAAGGGGTTTATCCAGATGTAGCTACTTATGGCAGTCTTGCAAATTGTATAGCTTTAGCAAGAAAGCCCGGTGATGCATTGTTGTTATGGAACGAGATTAAAGAACGATGTGGGCTGATAGATGATGAAACTAAGGTTTCTAAACCTGCTTCAAATGTTCCAGTTTTGAAACCTGATGAAGGGTTGTTGGATACTTTAGCAGATATATGTGTGAGGGCGGCGTTCTTTAAGAAAGCTTTAGAAATAGTGGCTTTTATGGAGGAATTAGGGATATCACCAAATAAGACCAAGTATACAAGAATTTATGTAGAGATGCATTCAAGAATGTTTACTAGCAAACATGCCTCTAGAGCGAGGCAGGATAGGCGGATAGAGAGGAAAAGAGCAGCAGAAGCTTTCAAATTTTGGCTTGGATTGCCGAATTCTTACTATGGAAGTGAGTGGAGACTCGAAGGAGAAGGAGGTGAAGAAGATGAGTACGCAATCTAATGATAGAGTTTTCGGTGTTTGTATTTTATACTACATAAAATCTGATCAGCCATTGTTGTACAAATTTTATATCGAGTCAGTTGATATAGGTTGTTGTCCCTCATATACAGAAGTGTATTTTTAGATGCAGGATTATATGATGAAATATATGAAAGTTACGTATATAGAATAAACCAATTTATAATGGGTGAATCATGAATGTAGCAATTAGCTGATTTCCACCTGGGTACATTGTGCCATCTGACTTTATCTAGGAAATGTTTCTTCTTATAATGGGTGAATGATGAATATACCGCCGGTGATCAACATTAGCCTGCAAACAGGGACACTTTTATCCAAGAAGTTCTTTTTAGGAAAAAGGTGGTGTTAGAATATACTCGTAGTTAAAACACTTTTATAATGTGAGCTTTACTATGTAAGGTACAACTTCTTTATTCATGTTAACTATAGCTTTAAGGGTTATATTTACCATTTTATGTTAACTATAGCTTTAAGGGTTATATTTATCATTTTTATGTGTAAGAACTTTAATTAACCATGATAATTAAAATCTTGTGATTTTTTAAGTAAGTCTCAAATTCAAATCATACTATATACTATTTTGGAGATGGCCATAAAAGGCTAGCAAATAGTGGCAGAATACTCCAATTAGGCCATGTACAAAATACAAAAAAAAAACAAAACAAACAAACTTGGCATTTTTACCGAGATACCAAAACCTTGTTCTTAAACAAAGAACTGGAACTAATTATATATATAATGGAAAACCATTTTTTTCTTGAAAACTATAATAATTTGCATGCTTTAAATTATGATGTAGGCTCGACCATTTCGGTCGATCTTAAAGCAACACCCCTCCTGAAGTGCAATGGAGGTCGCTAACTTATTTTGATTTAGAAACTTATTAATTATTTGCTCATGGGTTATATTAAACGTTTGTTTGAGTAGAATCGTTGGAAAATTAATTGATGTTACAAGCCAACGATAATCGTAATATCGTATCACGCATTATCTTAGAGTGGGGCTAACATCATTGGATCCGAAAGCTTTTTTAATTCAAAAATAATAATCACAATAAATCCATAATAGGTAAACAAATAAAATTTATCAGCAATATTTAGTCGGTATACGACATTTAGGAAACATCACAATATAATGGTAAATTCTTGCATATACCTTAAACAATAAGAAGTTGATTATGAACCTTAACAAATAGTTGGAGAAAAAAAAACCAAGGTTTGATGTCCATGAGAATCAAAATCAAAATTTTAGCTAGGCTGGTCATCATTGGCTAATTGACGTGAATATAAAATAAGGAAAATGAGTTGTTATGAGTTATGACAACCATGATTTGCACGCTTTCAACATGTTATATATATATATATATAAATATTTATTTATTTATTTATTTTTGTATCTGAGCCAAAAAATTTATTAATTTTTACATTTTAGACTCGCGGTACATTATCAATCGGTTCGTATTGAACTTTCAAGGGGAAAAATAAAAGAAAAGTAAAAAAAATAAGTTTAGTCATATTTGAAGAAAAACGAAACTATTATTTTACGAGAAAAATTCTAGATATAATAAAAATTAATATATCGCATCAAATTTAATTGATGGTTTTTCAAAGGTTGTAGGGACTGTTTGGCAGGAGCTTATTGAGGGCTTTTTAAGGGATAGGGCTTTAGGTTAATATTGTTTGATCATAAGTACGGTAGCTCTTATGATATGGTGGTTAATATTGTTTTGTACAAAAACTTGTATAAGCATAGTTATTTAGGTTACTGCTATCCTTCGAGTGATTACAATTTGTATAGATCACATATTAATTTTATAGATTTCTTATGTTTTTTTGGTAAGTAAATTCTATGTCCATTAATGTAATTATACATTTTTTAGCTATATTTCACAGCCAGTTACCAAATACTTTTATACAATTAGAAGCTTTAGTTTTACAGCCCCAGCCTTCAGCTCCAGCTTTCAATTCTAGCCACAGCCTTTAGTTTCAGCCCCAACCTGTAGCTACAGCTACTTTAGCCAAATATACCCGTAATAATCTAGTTATAGAAAAAATTTAATTATAAAGTACCACATAGAGTTAAAAGTTTTCGAACTACCATAAATACGCTTATTAATTTACAGGTCATACTATAATTAAAAAGGAGTATTAAATTTAAAGGTTTTTGTTAAACACAGTTTTAAAAATTGTTTAAGGTGCATTATATAGTTATACACTTACCATCAAATTTAAGGGTGGATTTTTGATATGAAAAAATATAACTTTTTTATATCGATAAATGCAACACTAAAACTTTAATTAACATTTTATTTAATTAAAAAAAATTCTTAATATATGTAACACACATGTTTATTTTTTTAAATACAAAAATTTCTAGCTTTAGTAAGTTTTATACCTCATTAATCTCTATTAATTATATTTATTTTTATTTATAGAAAATTTTAGTTCTTTTACATATACTCGTACTACTAATTTCACGTATATTAAATTTACAAAACCCATCATTCATCTTCCCATATCTTTACTATTTTATTTTTATTACATAAATTCACAACATTACATTCGCTGACACGTGGCTGTCTACGCCATCCCATGACTTGTATATAAAAACCAGTAATCTCCTTTGCTTTCAATCAAACGTAAAATCACACACACATACAACTACCGCTTCAATAGAATTTCGCAACATTGATTCACGCCAGGTATCTATCTATCAATCTTTTTCTATATATATCTGTTTTGATCATATAAATATATCATATCTAATTCTTGTATGTATGTATGTATGTATGTATGTATGTATGTATGTATATAGTGATCATACCCATGTTGTTTTTTTTTATTATATATAGATAAAGTTTGTAGCTATATTGTTTGATTGTATGTATTTAGGGCTAATGATGGAACCCTTTTCTGATGATCATCAAATGGGTGTTATGGGGGTCAATTTAGTTAATGATTCTAGGGTTTCAAATGCTGTTGAAAATGGGATTGATGATGTTGGTTTAGATGATAATGGTGATGTTTTAGGATCAGGGTTTGTCAGTAATGAAGTTTTTAGGCCGAATTTAGTGGAACGGCCTGCGATTGAACTAGTTGTTGATTTGAATAAATGTGGTACTAAAGAATGTGAACATAGATGCGGGGACGGGTCGAATGGTAGGAGACGGGTTATTGATAATGATGATGGGTTAAGTGAAAAGAAGGGTGAGTATGTGGTTATGGATTTAGTTTGGGGAAAGGTTAAGAGTCATCCGTGGTGGCCGGGTCAAATAGTTGACCAGTCTGGTTCAACGAAGAAAGTGATGAAGTATTTTAAGAAGGATGCGTTTTTGATAGCGTATTTTGGGGACAATACGTTTGCGTGGAATGAAAGTTGTAATATTAAGCCCTTTCGTGTAAGTTTTTGTAAATTTGTGGGTCAGAGTAATGATGAGGCGTTTGTTCTTGCTGTGGGTTGTGCTTTAGATGAGATTGCTAGACGTGTTGAGTTTGGTTTGGCGTGTACGTGTTTGAAAGAAGAGGTGTACTTGCAACTTAAATCACAAGTCATTGTTAATGATGGAATTAGGAAAGAATGTAGTAACATAGATGGTGGGGATAGATTTTCGACTGTGGATTCTTTCAAACCTGCTAAAGTAGTTGACATTTTGTATGATTTTGCTAAAGATCCGCTTGAGTTGGATAGGTTGGAGGTTGTGATCGTTGGAAGTCAGTTATCTGCTTTTAATCGTTGGAAAGGGTATCATCAAGTTCAATTAAATGAAGTTTTAAATGAGGCGGATGATAAGGTTGATGATGATAATCATCTGCTTCATTCGACAGAAAAGGTGAAAGCTCGTGGCAGGCCACGAAAACGTGACCGTTTATCTGCTAGTGGTTTCAGCCCGAGTAAAAAAGTTAGATGCTTGTCGGATTTGATGTCAAACGGTAGGGAAAGTGTGGCGGATGGGGAGTACAAACCTAATAAGGGAGGCAGAAAAAGGAAAGTAAGTGGATCTAATGGATATAGCAAGGAAAAATCAAGACAGATTCCTTCTGCAAATGAATTTCTTTCGTTGATCTGCCTGGTTGCCACAAATCCGACAGGAGACCAGAATGATCTTGATTCATTGATCAAGTTCTCAACTGGTTTTAGGAATTATAGATTGAGAGAAGTCAAGAATGATGAAAAAAATGTGAGCGAACCCGAAACTGTGGAGGCAGATGGAATTACAGGTATTAAGGATTCTTACTGGACAGACAGGATTATTGTAACGGAAACTGAAGAGCAAGTGGTTCCCGATGTTAGCCGAACCCCAAAAGTAGAGGACTTCGGAACTGCTTTAGTCCTCAAATTTAAGAAATTGGATACTGTGCCACCAGTGAAGAAACTGAATGAGATATTTGGGCGTTTTGGAGCATTACATAAATCCGAGACTCGAGTGTTGAAGAATAAAAAGCTTGTGAAAATGGTGTTTGAGAAACGAGCTGATGCAGAAACTGCATTTAGCAGCAGTGGGAAGTTCAAACTCTTTGGACCAGCTCTGGTCAGTTACTCCCTTGACTACAAACCAACACCCCGGAAAAAAGCTACAGATGCTAAAAAGGGCATGAAATCAGCCAGGGCAATACAGTTTGAGAAGTAGTGAAGTAAGGCCTTTCGGTTATACTTTTTTTCCGGCTATACTTGTTAAACATATATGGCTTTGACTTTCGTTTTTGGTTTTATGCCTGCCTTATGAATGGTGTACAGCAAATTGCTTGATGTAAAACTTCGGATCTTTTTGGTTTAGGAATATAGACAAGATCTTGAAAAGTAGGCTTTCCTATCTCTTGTTTGTGTCTGTTGGCCAAATGTGCATATTTCTTTAATGATATGCATATCGAATATGCTCTTGTTAAATTGCATGTGGATATTTATAAATTTTAATGTTAGATACTTTCTCATTATAACCTAAATTAAAGGGAAATGTAGGCAGAATCGTGATGGGCAAGCAATAGATCCTGTTTAGTAATGTAGTTAATCTGTGCAGAAAATTAGCCTAGGTGAGATCAAGCTCATCAACTCAAGCTTCATATGAGATAATGAGAACTTGAATATGTCTTAGATAGCTTGAAGATATCTGTTACAAGTATGTTTCCTAGAGCATGTATCGAGAGTGCGTGCATGCATGTTAACATACATCAAGCTTGAATAGCTCGATAAACGCAACGTTTTACATTTCTGTCTGCTCGTGGTTGGACCCTAATTTCAATTACTTGACAAAGGTTGTTTCAACATTAATTAGAACTTGGAATGTGAATTGCATGTTCAAAAATATGCATCTGGCGGAGCTATTAACATTGACTTCGTAAAACTTTATCATGATTTTCAACTCCGACTTAATTTTTGAACTTCAGAAATCAATATTACTTTGTCAAAAACCTTTTTTGATAAGATTATTTTGTTGCAGATGATAGCAAACGATCACCAAATTCCTAATAGAGTAGACACTTTGGTACAAGCATATTGTTAATAAAAAAGAACAATATGAAACCAAGAGAGATATACAGTTCAAATTCGGCCTCTAGGAAATCTACTTGCTGGTTGCATCAACAAACATTCCCAACCGCGTAATTTTGTATGTTGGGTCATTTGTGTTGCTATCGTTTCGTATGCATTTGAACGATGGTTTGACAATTACTCACTGTAGCAACTATATATAAACCAAGTCAAACCACCAAATTCTTTCTACGAAACGAAAACAGCTTGATTTGATGGCTGCCTACCTTAGATCATTGGTTTTTGGTCAAAAATCGGAAAGAAAAGATGGTATTTAAACAATATATGATGTAATATGAACAATATCAATATACTGCTCTAGGTTTCGTGTACAGTTATGATCACAAAGCTATAATCATGATTGTCATTGCCATCTTGAACAAACAACAATAATTAGACACCAGTCTCGCATCCAACACCTTTGCTACCAAGAGACTTGCATAGTTGATATATATGAACATGTGAGGTAATGACATAACTTCTTTAACTTTAGAATGCAAGGACAGTTATAACACAAGGAGAAATGCCATCATTATCATCGCCGTCTTTAAGACGATATTGTTTGTTTCACTATAACCAAAATTATATAGACAGGGTGCGTGCATTTAAATTACAGCAAACGTTTGAACCCGTTTAGAACTCAAACTTGCAAGATTTATTTATATCAGCACTTTAATTGTCCATTATTCTATAGTACTATACCCTCTCACAGCCTTATTTGACTTATACCAGCCAAACCTATCGCTAAGACGTTAGGAATCTAAACAGCCTGGCTCATTGGACCAGCTGTATATTGGCCCAAATAAGTAACCCAAACACCCATTTTATTTCTCATTCTCCTGCATTCTTTCGACGAAAAACCCAAAACCCTCCCTTATTTTCTATTTCGACTATAAAGAAAAAAGCATAAAAGAAACAAGTAGGTGTATATAACTTTTTTGTTATATAATAGTCAAATAAAGTGGAGATTATGATTATTACATGGCGTAAGGTACTAGGCATAGATGGACATTATTTAAGTGGTTTTTTTAGAAGGGGTTTTAAGTGTTCTATAATCAAGCATTACTAACCAAAAATTACCGTAGTCAGAGAGTATAGCGGTAACTTGTTTACCGACAAGAGAACCGGTCATTAAAGACATGGGCATAGTGACATGGTTTGTGTGAATTACCAATTCATTTAAAATGTACCAGACCAAACCATTTACATGCATACAGCACTGGTTGGTGTTTGGGTTCCCACCTGCAAACCAAATAACAAAATCCACATCACCATTATCTAGTTTATGGTGGGGTTTTGCCAAGCATTATATCGGATAGGAACTCAGAGACACACATAATAATAAAACCATAATAGTAAACAGT
Organism: Erigeron canadensis; assembly: GCF_010389155.1. Classification (NCBI taxonomy): domain Eukaryota; kingdom Viridiplantae; phylum Streptophyta; class Magnoliopsida; order Asterales; family Asteraceae; genus Erigeron; species Erigeron canadensis. Next base: position 36,976,980 of record NC_057766.1, read on the forward strand.
TTCCAAAAGTTTGCAACACAAGATTACTTGGTGCATGCCAGCCCGATAAGTTACTGCAACTAAAGTGACCCTACTACGGCCAGAAAGCAAATACAACCACTAGAAAAGTAGCTACTGAGAACAATTAATTATAAACAACAGAACTCCCATCTTGCTGATCCCGTTGTTGGTTTTAAGTTAAGCAGCGGACTCCTGTTAATCGTTGTATGAAATAACCAGGCCACAAGGTAAATATTAATGAATCAACAAATCACATTTCCTATGAGTGCTTTTAATTAAAGATCAAAGGTGACTGACATAATCAAAAGGCTTAAGTTAATACGGTGTGAACTTACATTGTTTGAGGAGTCCTTGTTGATGTAGAGTTGAACGGACTCCTGTTATTCCTCGTATGAAAGAAATAAATCAGCCCACAAGGTAAAGAAAACAAGTCAACAAAACATGTTTTCCATGAGTGTTTCTTTTAATCAATCATCTTTGGATGACTGACATAATCAAAAGGCTAAATTTATACCGTGTGAACTTACATGGTTTGAGAAGTCACCCCTGTTGCCGATCCTTTAGTTAATGAAGAGTTGAACAGAGGACTCCTGTTATTCGATGTACGAAAAAATCAGGCCACAAGGTAGAGAAAATGAATCAACAAAACACGGATTCCACGAGTGCTTCTTTTACTTTATTATCAAGGATGACCGACATAATCAAAAGGCTTAAGTTAATACGGTGTGAACTTACAAGGTTTTAGCAGTCGATGATCCTCTTTTTTGTGTAAACTTGATCAATGGACTCCTGTTATTCGTAAAATGACATAAACAATGAATCAAGAAAACACGTTTTCCATGAGTGCTTCTTGATAAATCATCAAGGATGACTGACATAATCAATAGGCTTTATATAATATAAGGTGTGAACCAACATGATTTCTTTCTCAGGAAATAATAACAGTATACCACTAAACATCAGGGAGAACCCTGGCCCTATACTACGCAAGCCATGCATCATGAATGCTTAAATATTCTCACGGGTGTACGTGTTATTCAAATTTCTGTCCCTCCGGAATTGTATGATACATACGCTGCCATAGATTTCAAAGAGAACAGATTGGTCTCCCATGGGGCAAAAATGTGCTAACACTTTTGTCATAGCTTATAGAACAGGGTGGTCACACACAGAAAAACTTTTTTGTTTTTTGTTTTTGTGCATTAGTGATAGTATTACAAACACTTTCATATACAAAGCGAATTGCCACCAATTCATACCTTTTGGAGACGTTCCTCGCGGCTGCCTTGTTCAAGACTGTTTCAATTCTGTGGACGGTCTCTCCCATATAAATACGGACAAACTCTTGCATCTTTGGCTCTATTTCCTTGATGTCATGGACCTCATGCTGTGTACCCAGCGTGACAACTGAACCACCGCCTGTTATACCGCTACTGGTAGTTTGTGGTGGGGGTTGGAGCTGATGGCAATCCCTGATAACCCAATCAGAGGAAAACGAGGACCGTAACCACCTTTGACCAGATCCAGTTCATCACTTTTAAGCACAGACCATATCAATAGTGAGCCAGACCGGTCAACACTCGCCTCTTGGAGTACAACCTCATTGTAGATCCACCGATGAGTCTGTTGCAACAAATATCAAATATTAAAAACCAAAGTCGTCGAAGTAGTATGTGGGCTGCATTCACTGTGTCGGCATACCTGATAAACATATATCCTGTTCCTGGGGTCACTGCCAGTTGTGTAACATGTCGGCTTGGTGAACGGACTGATCTTCCCAGACACATCCCACTGTTAAAGCCAAATAGATTAGTGTATGACGAGGATTATGTGTGTGTGCAAATGTATAGTAGAGTACCTCATGACGTGTATATATGTTCATCTCCAAGGATTCCAAAGATGAAGTCAGGAGAATACGGTAGAGTAAAGGTGGTGGCTGATATAATGACCATCTTTTTCGGATCATCATGATAGGGCGACTGACGGAGATTTGTGTAAACCATATGGTCCCGGGTGCCAGGAACACATGACAACAGTGGCTGTTTCATATTGCAAAAACTAATATTGGAACAGAAGTGGTTAACCATCTTCTGTGAGAGCCTCATCACAGATTTCTTCTCAATCAGCCATGGATCCTCTTCCTCTGTCCATGAATGAAAGACTCAATAATGATATGAAGATCAAAAGTTAGAACTGAGTAAGATGAGGTTGCGGTCTAGGTAATTTTCCACCACTTCCAAATGCAAAGCCTTTGCTGGTCAGATCAGCGTAGAGGTTGCGGTCTAGGTAATTTTCCACCCAGATGACCTGTTGAACAAATCAAGGTGTGTAAGGGAGTATATATGTGTGTCATATGTAATATCCTATAATAATATATGTGTGGACTGGATGGTGGGTCGGTGGTTATTGGAAGTAAATAAATGAAAGTAGCTAGGTCATCATAAACCTGGGACAATCCACCGGCCATTCCTCGTATCAGACATCCGGAAGGAAGGCCAACGTTTCGATGACGATCAATTGGAACGTCAGCAACAACCCAAGTCAAGCTATCGATTTGTTTACAGGCTCTAAGGAAAGTAGAGGTCCTTTTGTTAAGAAGCGGTGTGCGTACAACTGATAGACAAACAATAAATAGCCATGATAGGTGCACTGGATGCCGGCAAGAACAATTCATAATCATCTTTTTAATTAGTTTTTGAACTTTACATGACATAAATTTGCTATTATTGTTTTTCTAAAGTTCAACTTTAGAATGTTTACTTAGTGTAGGTCATAAATGGCTTGATATGACATGTTTGTACATCATGCGTATGATATCTCCAAAGACGAATGAAAGACATGTAGGCAAGGGTTCGTGTGTCGGCTAGTAACTTCTAATGAGGTGGCCTCCGTACGTGTGCAATGGAAACGAAGGCTTTTACGCCCAAAATGCCTATTAGGATTAATATCATCCAAGTTAATCATGTTAGCTATAATTTAAACTTTGTGCTGATATAAATTATTTTCGGTTTCAATATCATTTACTAACAAAATTCATCAATCATGGTAAACTTCTATCGCACACATGTCTAAATCTTACTAATTAACACAACTTAATTTTGCATTTCAATTGTTGTATTGTGTAACGAGTGGGTGGTCAGGCTAACCGTACGTGTTTTCTATATATAGAGATTAGAGTACTCTTCTTTGAAATATGTTAACAACCATTTACGATAGTTACATTCCAAAAAAAGAGCGATATAAGATGTCTACCTAAAAATCCACAAAAGTATTCTAACTAGCTTGTTCTTAATTTTTTGTACCTAGCATACATTAATACTTGCATTATTTCCATAGATGGAACTGGTTTTCCTGTTTGATAGATTCTGCCATTTTATCGAAGGTGCATCTTTCTGGTCCAAGTAAAATCTTTGTAGCAGAGGTTATGCGGGGTATGAGAAAGTAAGATGTCGAAAATTATACCCAAGTTCTAAGGGAAAATTCATTAAAATCAAATTTCATTAAAATCTTTACTATATTCGAAACCAACAACTAAAACACCTGTGTCGTATTACAAGCTTCAGTTTTCCTGATTTACCTCTTAAGCAACTCCAATAAACCTCAGAAGTTACGGCCAGTTCAAAAAGATGAAAAGAAGACAGTCTTTCAACTTTCCTTTATTCGTAAATCTTCTTGATATTTACCGACATCTTTGGCATCATAGAGTGCATTCTTGTCAGAAGTTCGGTTCATTTGTATACTGCCCAACATATATAGAAGTTGTGTCGCCTTTACCACTTCCAGCAGAAACCTTTTTGATTTCCTTACATCTATCTTTCTTTTGCATATCGATTTCCATCTTCAATGCATTTATCTTACCTTTAATGTCAAGAACTTCTGGAGATATTAAGAAAATATTTTGCACACCCCTTGAAGCACTAATAGACCGTTTTGCTGTGACACTTGATTGTCTTTGAGAAGTTTTGGGCATACTAGTTTTCTGTGAATTTGGTACCATTTTGATCGGAGAAGGCTTTCTCGCTTTTGCACCAATTGGGCTACCGGATTTGCTATGCTGAGCAGCATCAGTTTTAGACATACCAGGCAATACACGAGATTCGGATGACTTTCCCTGTATGAGATAATTATGATTATCAATGAGAACAAACCAGAAAAGGAATTGCTCTAAAAATGGAAGTTATTGGATATGCACAATCCGAATCACAAGTTAGAGATTTCAACTTATCAAAGATTCCAACCTTAGATGCAGGCATCCCACGTCCTGTTGATTGAACAGAAGATCGAGTACTTGAGCCAGCTTTTAAACCAAATCCTGCTGGTTGTTTTCCTTGTCGCTCTGGAATCTGATTAGTGGGGTGGCCTTTTAAAGTCGATATGGCAGAAGCATCACTGTTTAGGGATCTGTTATGAACACTAGTGCCTCTACCACGCCTTGCTCTTGACCTTTGATCAACTGTAGAGGTTGATAGTGATGATTCAGGCGGCCGTTGAGTTGTGGAACTTGACGTCGAGTTGCATAACCCCAAAGGTGATGTTGGATGAGAATTAAGCGGTGGAGGTTTATTCTTCAAGCTGATACTTGATGTTGCCTTCAGTATTAGACCACCTACACATTTACCGGTTTTCCGATCATCCTGTCTTCTTGCATTAGTTGCTGATAGTTTCTCATTGCTCACCAATGATCTAAGACTACCTCGTTTTGACTGTTGATTGACAGCAGAGGGTGAAGATGATGATCCTGGACTAATGGGACTAGAAGGTGATGTCCTTGGAAGACGGGTAATAACTGGTGCCATTTTATTCTTCGTTTTGGTTCCAGGAGGTGTTTTGGAGGGTGAATCAGCCATAGCCTTACTCGGTTTGGAACCAATGCTTCTCTTTGACACAGTAGCTGATGAGGATTTAACAATGTTCCCTGGAGAACCCCCACTTGTTGACTGTGTTTTGATCGGTGCAGCCCTGCATGGACCGACAGGTCCAGTTACCTTTTTTGGTTGAGCATCCTTCTTTCCTGATGCCACCTTGATGCTTGACTTAGTTAGGTTGGATATTTCTCCGGATTTTTGCGTTGAAGCTTCAATTTCTTCAAACAGCTTAGCTTCTAGACTTTCAATCTCATCAATTTTTTCTAACTCGTACTTTACATCATCCCCACCTCCTTCAATAATGCTTGACAACTCCTCAGCATCCAGAAAACCTATGTAAATGGATGAAGTAAAGAGATGATGCCTTGAAAATGAAATATTCCATATAAGAAGTTTATGAATAACTGCATACCTTCATTAGTGAAAAAGGCTGTATCCCAAGAGAAACTTCTGCGCCTCTTGAAGTTGACATCTTCAGTTGAGATCTGTCGCTCAGTCTGTCTATTGCCGCTCCCCATACTCTGTGGTCTCATTATGAAGTCTTGGAAGCTTCACACTTTATGATTAACTAAGATCTTATAACGATTGTGTAAGAATGTAAAGACAAACAGATTAAAGAGGATAGATTAATGTGCTATTGCGTACATAGTATTTGCTTAAACAACTAGCTAGCTTATAGAGATCAGATACTGTTGTTTGGATGCTTGTAAAGAGAATGACGGATTTTTCAAAACTGGAAATTCGCTTGACACATAGATAACATTGTAGACGTATCTTGTAAAACACCGCCTTTCTAATAACTAACATCAACTTGATCTACATAATGCCTACTCTTTAAGGATACTATTTTCAGTTAAAATCAAAATATAATCCCATTTGGGAATTGTGACCAAGGAAAACATGAGCTCAAAAATGTCCAAAGTGTGCATGCAATTACAAATAAGAATTCTGTTTATAAGTTTCTTATAGCTAGAGAGTCATTGCAAACAACCTCGTGATCATCACAACACAAGAAGTAAGAAACAAACAAATTCTAAGAACGCGTAAAGATAAATGGTCTGATACATTGTATGTCACAACGAGAGTGGTATCATTATAAGGTCAGTCACATTTTGTCCAAATAAATCCAAGAGCAAATCAAATGAACAAAATTATCTCAATCCGCACAAGTTACTTCCTAACCAAGATATAATTTGATTTGCTCAAAATCACTATTCACACATATGATATGAAGTTAAATAAGGAATTACCTTATAAAATTGAATTGACAATAATAATATGTGCATTGATGTGGTCACACCTCGACCTCTATCCCAATTTGTTGATATTAATTTTTGTTATAAAGGTCGAGGATTGAAACCCTAATCTTTATTCCAAAATGGGAAGAAAGTGGAAATGAAGCTCTTATTTCACAGAGATGGTTCGGGTGGAAATATAGACAGTTATTTTGTTTATTTACATTAATGGTCCCTTGTGTGTTAGATACCATTATGTTTTTCTCCTTTGTCTTTAAATGCTATAACACTAGGTTGCTAGTTTGGTAGTTCAGGAGCAGCAATCACAAGGATACAATTTGACGTCGAACAACACCAACTACATCAAAATCATTTTATAGTTGTATATTTTTGAACTACAAGGTTGCTATCCGATTCTTGGTCCGGTTCAAAATCAAATCAATCTTGTTTTTTTTAATCATAACTTTAACTTCTTTATCATTACACTTGATCCATGTTTGATACCAAACCTAAATTAAACTCAAACCATGCAAGTCCCCAAACCTATCCAACCAACAAGCAATTGGTATGATAAACAAGACCAACAATTATTCACATATGACATGAAAGAAACCAATGAGCCTACTAAGCTATGCACATCATCATTCTCAAATATCAGATGCTTAGCATTTGTAAATCTCCCAGCCAGGCCATAAGCAATGTCAACTATATGACTTCACAATTTGTGTAGTTTTAAACATATGATGAGCACAGTAATGATCGCTTCAACAAGTTACTGTTTACATCACAGGTATTACTAACTGGAATTAGTAGAACAGAGGCAAAATCCGTGTTCCTTTGCCACTGGACAGAAATAGCAAAAATAAACAGCCACAAGCATGAAGGATAGACAATGAACATAAAAGGATGGGGGGTTCTTGAAAATCCAATTAAATGGAAAAGAGTAACATTTCAAGTCTTGAACAAAAAGATTTCCAGTATTGAAAGCAGTAGACAAATTAACTAGCTATCAAGATTTAAGACCTTGGCTTCTCTTTCTTCTCCTTGAAAAGAGCCAGAAGGGAAACACCAGAAACCTTCACAACTTTGAATCTGACTCCGGGAATATCTCCCACAGCGTGTCCTTTCCTTCCAAATCCTGCAATCAACACCTCATCCTGTACAAAAAAAAGGGAATGGAAAGTCAGAATCAATTGCAAACCACCATCAAAAGCTCCTTACAAAAAATGACACAGACTACTCACATTCTCCTCAATGTAGTTCAAGCAACCATCATTGGGAACGAATGCTGCAATCTTCTTTCCGTTCTTGATTAACTGAACTCTGGCACACTTCCGAATAGCAGAGTTAGGCTGTTTGGCCTCAATACCACTGTCGACATTATGAAAAAAATTGTCAAACAAACAAATGAGCATCAACAGAAAATTGGAAAGGAAATTAAAGGGTGTTTACATCTTCTCAAGAACAATTCCTTTAGCATGAGAAGAACCAGCAAAAGGCTTCTTCCACTCATTTCCAAGATGGGATTTCTTATACGACTTGTCAGCCCACCTTTGCCTCCTGCGGTGGGACTTCAGCTTGCGTCCTGCTCCCATGCCATGTGTTTTACTGAAAGAAAACTAGTGAATCAGACAAGTCTTCATATACCTCAAGCACCAAATTGCAATGTATCCCGTATATACTTCTGATGTTAACGAACAACAAATAAGATTTCCATGAATATTAACCAATAATCGGTATATACTAAACAGTGTTTCCAATTACTCAAACACAACTTTTCATGCTTTATCCACAATAATATAGTTAATATGACTAATGTTGGAACTTTCTGTTAAATACATATCCACAATATTCAGATTCATGTAGAAACTTTAACACCAACAATATAAGATAGCAGCCTAGAATACAATTGCAAAAAAAAAAACTTTCAAATTTCTAAACGACATCTTTGGCAATAAACTTATAACAGTAAGCATACATACAAGACAATAATATACTAATAATTTCACCCAAACCCAATCATAGTTTAAAACAGCATCGGTTTTCAAAGTTCAAAACACATGATTTTTTATGATAATTCAAAAGTGGTCATTCACCATATTTTTCTTTCAAAAACATGATTATACAAGAATCCGACAAAATACATATAAGTAAAATATATCCTTATTTTTCCCTTCTAACTTTACATTTCAGTATTATAACGTCATCTCCAGGCTGCTCAAAAACAACAGTACCCATTTTTGTGATCTAAGTATCATATCTATATATATAGCATATAGATATGTAGTTTTTATGTATATATACAAATTTGAGCCTTTTGTCAAGGTTACTTCACATTCACATTCACATTCACATTCACACTTCATAACATTAAACCAACAACATATGTTTTGTATGTGTGATGTATATATATATATATATATATATAATCAAGGTTAACAAAGCAATGGAAACATGTTACACAAATCATAGTCACATGTACAGAGAAACACTGGAATAAGAGATCAAACAAAGATAAATTAATGTGATACCCCATGTTTGCCTGCTGCTGCTGCTGCCGCTGCTGTTGAAAGAAGCGCCTAGCCTTTCAATCTGCAGTTCTTTATGATGTGAGTAAAACCCTAATCTTGTAACCCCCATTTTTATGGTTTTATATCGCTTGCTATCTATGGGCCACTTTTGGGCTTTTCTAATTTTGAATCACTATTTTTTATTTTGGGCCGATAAAATGTTTGCTTTTGTTAAGACTTAAAGAGTTTTAGATTATAAGCTCGCGTTTGGTTCACATAATGTTTTTCAATTGAATGGAACTTGATGAAATGGAATAGAATTAAATTCAATCAACATATTTGGTTGCCAAAATGTATCAAGGAATGTTTTAACAAAATTCATGGAATGACATATCTACCCTATATATATATATAATTATATCATTTCCAAAAGAAAAAAAAACAGACATTATCTCATTACTCTTCTTTAAATATTAAAAAAAAAAAAAATCCCTTTCTCAAGAAAAAGAAAACAGGCATCATTTTCCATGGCTAACACACACCATCGATTTCCATCTGCTACCCATTGCATTTCTTAATCAAAAGAAAACACATGGTTTTTTTCTTAACACACACACACCAATAGTCATCCAAAATTCCAAATAGTTTAAAGTCATCCAAATAGGTGGTGGTTGTTGTTTTCCAAATAGGTGGTGGTGGTTGTTTTCAGTTGGGTGGGTGGCGGTAGTTTCCGGTTGTGTGGTAGCGGTGGTTGTTATCGGATGTGGAGGTGGCAGTGGTTATTTTCAGCAGTGGAGGTGGCTGCTGTTGTATCCAGCTGGGTAGGTGACAGTGGTTCTTATCGGGTGGGTGGGTAGCGATGGATGTTTCCGGCTGGTTGGTGGTGGTTTGAGGAAGATGATGGAGAAGGTTTAAAGAAGATGATGTTTGTAAGGATAATGTGGTATTTTTCATATTCAAGCCATGATGGAATTAAAATCCATCACACTTACCCAATGAATTTGATTCCAATGAATGAGGTAATCTTAACATTCCATTTGAATTGAATTCCTTCCAATATTTGCAACCAAACATGAAATGGAATGGAAATTAGATTCCAATTCCATCAAAATCCTTCAAATTCCATGAACCAAACGCGTCCTGAATTATTATGTCACAATAAAATAAAATTTAGGCCTTAACATTTTTTTAATACTCTTGATAAAGGCTAAGGACTTTTTTTCTTATCATTTAGATAGAAACTATAAATATTTTATTTATTTAAGTAGAGTCAAAGTTTTTTTACATCTCAATCTCCCACACACACCATCAAGATTTTTTAAGACTCAAAAATCCGTAAAAGAATACATTGGTTGTTACATTTAAATTTACCATTTTTATTTATTTTCTTGATAATAAAGGTTGTTTTCGTTCGACGGCCCAAATTGGCCCACAATTGGTTGTTTATCCATAAAGTGGAGAGCATCCCTCACTCACTCAATAACTATGGTTATAAGGGGTAAGGAGTGGAGCGGAGGGCTGAAGATGTTATGGAGTATACCGGCAGTAACACCGCCGCCGGTATTAAATTTATGATTCGGCGGTTCTGGTGGAGGTATCACAACCCAGTGGCCATAAAATCAAAAAGAAGGGGAGAAGCATGCTTTCTTGACCGTTGGCATTGAATACGTGTATGTCTATATGTGTGTGGTGTGGCTTTATATGGATGGAGATGGTTGCGTGTGTATTCATATAAATGGAGAAGATGATGATACATACTCATATAGATACCACTGTATGTGCTATACATATATACTATATTATAATATATGGGGAAGTGATGGTGAGGTTGTCTTACACCCAACTTGGGTGAAAAAATCCTCACATTTTATTTTTTTATTCCATAAAAATCCGGGGCCCGTCATCTATTCATTAATATTAAAATCTTAATATGTGAGATGTTTTTTACCCAACCTAGATGTGTGACAAACCCACACTCACTTTTCCTTATAATATAATAGTGAGAAAAATGTACACATATATATTATTAAATTTAATTTTCATTTTTAACCCTTAAGTTTTAGATATATTTTCAAACTATCCTAATATAAATACATAAATCAATATAAGTTATTAAAAATTTTATTGAATATGTTTATATTATTAAGGGTTATTTACTGAAATGAAACCTGGACTATCCACCATAATACTGGTTTCATACCTATAGCTTTAAAATTACTCTCATCATACCTCAACTTATCAATTCTCCACTCGGACGATACCTGACCCGACGAGCGTCAGTTTGGCCGTTAAGTTGGGGTATGACTACCGTAAATTTTAAAGTTTAGGTATGAAATCAGTAATATGGTGGATAGTCCAGATATCATTTATGTAAATATTATTATTATTATTATTATTATTATTATTATGGTTGTTGTTGTTGTTTTTTTAATTACACAAAGTACATTGATATTTTTTTTTGTAAATATTTATATTTATTTTATAAAAGAATACTTTATTTTTATAAAAAAAATATTGTAAATATTTAATTTTTTATTATAAACTATTAATATTTCAAAAACTATTATTTATAAAATTTAATTTTTAATAAAATAATATTTTCTTTTATAAAAGATCATTTTTAGTACAAAGTTTTTATTTTTATAAAAAATATTTTTCAATCTTCTTTTTTAAAGGAGTGAACCGGAAAGAATATCATAATTTCTTGTATTGCATTAGTACCTGTACAACTACTATGTAAGATTTGAATCAGCTCAAAATAAATTTAATCAACTCCATGTGGTGGTATCCATTCAAGACTTCACGTTCATTTATTAATGTTTTACATGAAATTAATGTACTGCTTCCGATTTACTTATTTTTTTTAAATAATAAATAAATAAAATCATCATGGATCTATAATTTGATTGATTAATAGTCTTTAATAAAAAAAACTAAATATTTACAATATTTTTTATAAAAACAAAGTATTCTTTTATAAACTAAAAGTAAATATTTACAAAAAATATCAATGTACTTTTTAAAATTATTTATTCCTAAATAATACTTTGTGTAATTAAAACAACAACAACAACAATCATAATCATCATCATCATCATCATCATAATAATAATAATAATAATAATAATAATAATAATAATAATAATAGTAAAAACATCACTTCCATTAGAAATTAATAGGATTTACAAGAAATTATAGTAGTAGTAGTAATAATAATAATAATAATAATAATAATAATAATAATAATGGTTAATTACATAAATGACACATAGACTATCCACTATAATACTGTTTCATACCTAAAACTTTAAAATTTACCGTAGTCATTCCCCAACTTGTAACACCCCACCGTTGGCGGAAACATGAAGTGTCATAAAAAGTACAGCACGACATGGAATTACATAAATACTGCTAAATGAAATAGAATATAATAAATATATTCCCAAAACATGAGTTCAAAGTCATAACAGTGCTAAAATAGCTTATTACAACCAAGTCCATAAAGAAATAATCCAAGGCATGTAGCCTCAAGGTCTGACAATTATTAAGAAGTACTAATCTCCGAAGTCCAGCCTAGCATAGCAGCCTTTAACCCTGATTAGCCTGTGCACCTGAAAAGTATACTAAAACGTGTCAACACAAAGGTTGGTGAGTTCGTAGGTTTTAGTCAAAAGTCTAGTCAAAGAAATAAGTCTTTTGTCGATTTTTTTAAGTCTAAACCAGTAATAGTTCAATATATAACGAGCAGAGTTACGCCATAAGAAGTCCAAAAGTCTCAATGTCTCAAAGTCCGGCCTTATGGTACCTGCCTTAGTCCAAAGTCTCAAGTCTCAACACACACAATAAGTACGACCAAAGCACAACAAACAAACACATAATCACACACATACAACAAGATCAAAGCACGTCAAATGGCACAAGTAACTCTATACACACAAGCTCAATATTGAACATAAAACGGAAATCAACAAAACTGTTTGAAAATAAATATACTTTCCAACCCAAAACTTGTAAAAGAGGGCTACGAAACTCACCTGAAAGCAGCACATGCACAAATACCCTAGATGAACGAACAAGAACACGAACAGACAAATACACTTGAAATGAGCTCACTATCTGTCCAAAAGTCCTACACTGTCCACAAGTCTTCCAGTAAGTACTTACTTAATTGTACAAGTTCATGTCCTATACTAGTGTCTTATGAAATGACATTGTTTATCAAATGTCATACTATATACAATAGTCCTTTGGTCCTTATAAATTGCCCGATAATAATGTCACGTCTTATGTGTATCTCTCGTCAAGTATTCAGTTAGAACGTCACAATATAATTTATCAAGTTCGAAAAGTTGTATGGTTTGTATTATCTTTATATAGTCACAAGTCCACGTTAATCAATCCATGTACGTACATATACAAATGTTCATATTAGATTTTTATCCTTATATTTATATATATATATATACGTTTGTCCATATCAATTCAATTCTTGTATATATATATATATATACTTAATTTGGTCTTTTAATATATTTATATATATATATACTTAAATTAGTCTTTAATATATTTATATATATATAATTTCATTATTATAAAAATTTGAAATTAAATTTTAAATATAGATCAATTAATTAAAATACAATTTAACTTTGTTTAAATATTTTAATCTTTGACTAAATGACCAAAATAATACCAAAACCCTAATCCTTATCAATAAGTCATCATTGACCAAGTTTGACCGAACCAAAAATTTAACCTAACTTCAAAAATACAAAGCAAATCAATATATTGTCACAGTTTAATTAATTATGTATGTACTCAAGTGTTAAAGGACCAAAATCACAATGAACACATCAAATCTTAATCAAGAACATAGATTTCGGATCAAACTTTTCGGATTTCAAAGATTTCGGACCATAGCTCTTAGATTTAGAAGATTTAGGCTACAAGTTTTCGGATCCATAAACATATATACATACATACATCCGAAAACTTGAGATATAAGCGAGTAACATTTCGGATCTAATGATTTTTGAACCTATAGATATACATATACTCATAACCGAAATATATATATACATTTTGTCAAGATTTCGGATTTATATATATATAATACATATATACATTCGATTTGTATAAGATAATGTAAGATTTTCGGATCTTTATAGATATATATATATACATAGCCGAATCTATTTGCATCTTTTGTCAAACTTTCGGATTGGAGAAAGGAAGAAGAAAGAGAACCGCTATATATATATATATATCTTTTTGTAAATAAACTTCGGATCTAAAGGTTTGTATGTAACCATAGACGAAAATAATATATATATATATATATATATAAGAAGATCACGATTTTGATGAAGAACCGATTCAATACACGTATCTATGCAAATCTTACCACAACTCCAAGAAGATAAGAAGGAGGAGATGATTGATGATGGTTCGGTGGTGGTATGGCTTTTTGGCCGATCGGTTTTTAGCGAGGGAGAGGGGGTGACGGCTGAGAAAGGGGGAAAGAGAAGGAGGGAGAGTGTGTGAGGGAAGGAGAAGGGGAAAATGGGGGCTAGGGTTTATTTTGTGTTTATATACCCCCATAACCCTAATACATTTACCTTGATTTTCTTTTAAAAACGTTTGACCCGACAATTTCCAGAAACTTGAGACTCGTTAAATTTATTTTGTCGATATATTTGAATGTAATTTTTCAATAGCTTTCCAACGATTATAAATATGTCTATATTTAGCTATTTAATCTTTAATTGATTATATTTTAAGTATTTCACTTAATTTGACATTTCCACAAAACAACTAGTATTCCTCCTGTTCTCGAGTCCACGTACAATTTTTCTAACGTCTAAACGCTTATAAAGCCCAAAACAAATAGAAATTCATTTATTCCGTGATAAAGTCTTATAAGACTAATTACGTACATAAACGAAACGAACTAAAAATGATCGGAAGAGTAATTCAGGAAAACGCTCAGACGACAGTTGTCACACAACTTAATGGCCAAACTGACGCCCGTCAGGTCAGGTATCATCTGTGTGGAGAATTGATAAGTTGGGGAATAATGAGAGTAATTTTAAAGTTATAGGTATGGAATCAGTAATATGGTGGATAATCCAGGTACCATTTCAGTAAATAAAGTTATAAAAAAATTGTTTAGTTTAATATAAAAAAGAAAAAAAGAGTTTTTTTTTAAGAGGGTTGAAAATTTATAAAATGGTTGGGAAGGTTAAAGGGTTAAATTGAGTTTTATGGATATTATTGGTTGAATTTGGGAAGGTCGATAAATTTAACCCATCCCACTCCTAATCCTCTAAGGTTTATGAATTTGAACTCAAGATCTTGTACTATTTGTACTTAGAGAATAATGTCTCACTCTTTTTTAATTGATATACATGTGACTGTAAATAGTAAGTAAAGTAGGTAAGTAACTGCTCAGTGCCGTCTTTTGCGGGTTTTGAGATCCAATACCTTAACAGTGTATGAGGGAGGTTAAAATGTACGCAGACCTTATCTCTACCTAAGTAAAGAGACTGTTTTCAGTTTCTACCCATAATTGGATGTTCAAAATTAGTTTTAAGTCCTCAAATTAACTAACCCCTACTAATGTTTTACATGTATTTATACTTGGCACTTATAATCATTTATTTAAGTAATTAATATATAATGATTAATGACTTTATTACAATAAATAGTTAATAGATAATTATTTAAATTAACATAATTACCCTCACTTATTAACTAAGGTTTTCTTTAGGCGTGTTATAGATAGAGACCATGGAACTTAAAACCACAATAAGAAAAATCACCCCCTCGTAATTCTCTAAACTTTTGTGGTCTAATCTTTGTCACCTAATTCTTATATTAAGAACACATCTAAACTTTTGTGGTCTAATCTTTGTCACCTAATTCTTATATTAAGAACACATCTTAAACAGGAACCGATCCTCAACCAAGTCATGTCATCATTCCTAACCCGATCCTCAACCAAATCATGTCTATCATTCCTCTAAAGCTATTGGATGATTAGGTAGACCGTATAAATCCTTAATCTATTATGTTTGATTAGCTATACAATAATTTATTTGGCTTATGATCTAAATGAGCACATAATTATTTCAATCACGCATGACACAGTCAAGCAAGTGATAGCAGCATAGAGAGCGTTTCGATGATAGATGCAAAATGGCGAATATATGATTGTAAAATGTTGCATTTAACTAGAAAATGAGAAAAATATTATTACAAATCCTTGCATTCTCCATCAAAATGCAACACCGACACATCAGAAAGGTCAAATTTAGAAGTCAAACTTCGTTACAATCCAACTTTCACTATACAGAGGATGCCTGCAACTCCATCCCCTCAACAGATAAAACTAAAACCCCTAACAAAAGCCTCTCTTACCTTTCATTCATTGATCTCCAAGCAACATTCCTGAATCAACAACAATTATGCATTTCAGCCAACAAACAAATAATAAGTATCTTCAGAACACACCCAAAAAAGTTAATCAAATGACTAAAGATTGATCTAGACTTTGAACACATGTACCTGCTAAATGTCTTGAATTACTTCTGGCCTTTCTTCATAAAAACACCAAACTTCTTCAACATGTTGCCGTTTTTCTTCTTGGGTGATTCCTCTTCCATGTCTTCAGAAAACGGGGAGTTCAACTTGCCACCAATGGTGTGAGAATCAAGAGACCCCGTCCGATCCATAAACTTCCCATTATTATTACCAGAAAGCATGGCTGCAGCTGCCTCTGCTGCCTTCCTCCATTGGTCTGACTGCACTTTCAGCCTTCTCAACTCCGCCTCCATTTCAGCATTTGCCGCCTGAGCCAAATCCAACTGCTCAGTTACCCTTACCACTTTTCTACTACTTTTATCTGCCTCTTCGGTCAAATACCCAACTTTCATAAGTGCTTCTCTCTCAGCAACTCTTGCAGCTTCTGCAGATGCAACAGCTTCATCATTGACCTGGGTTTTTTCCATTTTCAATCTATCATTCTCCTCAGTAACATTTTTCAGTTCGGATTCTTTTTCAGCCATAACTCTCTTCAGTTCTTCCAAATCCTCTGCCAATATTGTTACTTCAGTAACATCTTCAGTGTCTTTCACTGTTGTTGATTCTGATTTATCAAGCTTTTCATTCAATTCCTTATTTTCCTCGGATATGTTTCGCAGTTTGTCCTCTTTCTCTTGTAACTTTGCCTTCAAATCTTCCAACTCAGCTTTTGATTTTTCCAAATTTGCCTCCAAGATCGCAACTTGTTGGCATGATTCAGATTTTGTTTGTTCCACAAGCTCATAAGCATTTCGAATCTGTAAAGTGCTTTGAATATACTCATCTTGGTATCTTTTTTCAGCTCCCTCAAGTTCTCCTCGTAACTTTACCACCTCCATTTTCACACAGTTAAGCTGGTCTTGATCATCATCATGATGATCATCATCATCCCTACCATTCACCTGAAATTTGTTGACAATTCCTTCCAATGAATTCACTTGGGATTTCGACTTCTCAAACTCCATCATTAGAGAATCATAAGCTTCAACGGCTTTCTGTTTTTCCAGCCTCAATGTCTCCTCAGTTGATTTTGCAGTTTCCAATTGTTCTCGGGTTTGACTCACGATTTCTAAAGCTCTAGCTTCAGCATCTTTTGAATCATTCAGTTGGGTTTTCAGTTCTTCAACTATAGCAAGAGTTTCAGAAAGTTCTAGCCTTAAAGTCAGCATCTCATTATGAGCTGATTCTGCATATTTTGCTTGATTAGCTTCAGATTCGGACAGCTTTTCAAGCTGAATCTTGAGTTTCTGGACCTCATTCACGGCGGTAGCCAAAGCAGCAGAGTCCATAGAGTGGTGTTTCTGGACAGCATCTAGTTCAGATTCCCAGGCCCTGTCCCGGTCCTGTGAGAGCTTTCTGAGTTCTTGAAGTCGGGATTCTTCAGAAGCAGAAATCTCATCAAGCTGTTGTTGTGAATCTTGAAGCTTTTCTGACATTTCTGCAAGCTGCTTTTTGGCATCTTCGGCTTCATCGTGTGCCTGCTTCTTCCATGATTCTGACTGGCTTAGTTGCTCCTTGGCTTTCTTAAGTTCTTCTTGGAGATTTGCAAGCTGAGTTTCCAGATCCGCCACTCTTCCGGGCCGTTTTTTCTACATTATACACATAATGACTTAATAATTTACCAGGTACTCGTTATAAAACAGAGTGAATGCAAAACTCTTGTGTCTTGTAGTATAGGTAGTAAAACATTGAACTTTTTACTCCTGAATGAATCGATTGGGGTTATGTGTTATTCCTAACAGGTCAAAGAGAAAATTAAATAAAAAACTTGGAAAGAGACAGGTCCAGTGTCACCTTAAGTTTGGATGAAAAGCTTAAAACCTTTGTCATTTTATCTAAAAAGAAACTAGATTATAAAATGATGCAACTTTTTAATCATCTCTAACAAATTAGATGCTTACTCCGTATAAAAAATGTACAGTTACGAACAAACAGTTTTCCGGGTCAACCGGACATAATTTACCCATCCAAATCAGCAAACCACCCATTTTTCCATCTCAGATCATGGCTATTATACCTCGGATGTCGGTGTACGGGGTGATCGACGGTCAGCAATTTTCGGACTTCTTGCTTTAGGTGTTCTGTTTGCTGGACTTTGAGATGAAGAATTATCAGGTTCTGCTCCTGCCGTTTTGAGCTGCCTAGCAGTTTTCGGTGTCCTCTGTGGCACCTCCAAGGTAGCAGCCCTGTTTATTTAACATTGTGAATAAACAAATAAGGTGATGACATTAACAATGTACAATTTATATAGCTAGAAGTGTGCATTTAACCAAGCGTCTTAAAACACAAAATATACAACTAAGTACCAGATTTCATGCAGCAATTGTTGATGGTATATAATCTAGGTAATTAGACAGGCATCCCTAACTCTTATCAAATATCTATCCTCATAACAAATGCAAATAAGGACCACTTTTATCGAATTGAACATTTGATCATAATTGCTCAAAATGGCCAGCAATCTGTCATAATGATCAGAAACAAATTGGTACTATGACTTGAAATTTCCAAAAATGCTTAGGCAAATATTTTTAAGCACATGAAGATTAACACGGACCACTTCTTTCAGAAAATGTAAATGAAAATAAAGGGGACTCATCAAATAAATACTGAAAGTGAGTGGCATGAACAGGGTCCCAATGTTAATCAATGTCACAAAAGGCCACTCGGCAGCAAAAACATGCATGTTATCTTAAAAATGAATTATGGCTCTTTTAAAAAAATAACACATAAAATGAACATTATACTTTGCAAATATGAGGACGTTTTCTTAGAGCTGGAACAGATATCCACAGCAGTGTAACAGATTTAAGGCATGTGGTACAAGTGATAATAGAATTATTATTTCCCTAAGCCCATCTCAAACGGAAAGGCAAACACCATTTTGGATATTTTAAAGATCAGAAATGACTATAGGAAGACAAAACTACTGCAATGAATGAACGATAAGAGCCATACCTTGTCTTTGGAGTTTGCATTGTCTAAATTACCCTTAAGTAAAAGCAATCCTCTAAAAAGGCCCACTTGAATAAAGCAGTTGACCCACAATTCCTAGAATGGTTTGCAGAGGAATGCTTGGGTCAGAAAGAAAGATTTGTTTATATATATTATGTATGCAATGTAATGCTTATGTGAAAGGTTACCAACAAAATGATGTCATGTAGGAAACCCAAACTTTAATCAATGTCAACTAAAAAAAACAAAACTAAGGTTTAAACAAATACAACACTTCAAAGAAACTCCAAGCTCCAATAAGAACTACCCCCACTCCCAACAACCAAACTAACACCATGAGGAAAATTAAAGCCCAACGCATTTCCAAAAAAGAAATTCATCCGAAAATATAGTGGTGTTTCTTTCTTTAAATGTTCACGGGCTAAAATTACTCTTTTTTTATTGTTATTTTCTTGCAAAGTACAATTGGTATTGAACTTGAACCACAAGATTTATGTAAGCGTAATTAAGACATTAGAAACAAAGAAAATACTTTCTAATCTATAAACACATAAGATAGATTTCCAAAATCAAACGATTCTTTTTGTTGGACAAAGGAGTAATAAGGGAAAAAGATGCATCAATAAGAAGAAATTAAAGACAGATATCGTAAGACAAAACCATCTTTTATGCTTTTCCTCTTTAACTTCTTTTTCAATCTTTGTGTGTCACTGTGTCATGATGCATTTCAAAAACAATATAATATACACTACATCGTACGAAATAAATTAATAAAGAAAGAAATCATATAGACAGTCACCAAAATTATGCTTTAAGAAACCAATATTACGTAGTTAAATTATACTATAGCTTACTAGAGCAATTCAAACTTTAGTAGCTTCAAAATGTTTATATATTCATATTGTTTTCATGCTGTTAACGATTTTTTTTGTTTTATACTTCGCCTAAAACAAACTCGTTTGACACTAAACTGCTAAATGAAACTTTTAGGTTTAGCCATATAGCAAGTTTGGCTACAAAAGTCAAAATATATCTCTAATAATTAAAATGCAGGAAATGTAATGATAATCATTATCACCCACATAAGTTAGACACCATGATAAAAGTAACTTTTTTTCACTCTGAATCCTTGTTTGATAAAAATAAGCATTGAAGATATTTTTTCACAACCAAGGGTTGGCTCGGTACCGAATGACCCTACTCTTTGACGCCCGGGGTCCGATGTCACTTGGTGTAACGACTCAATCATGGGTTGGACCCATAAACTTAGTCACTATATTGGTCAAATACCACAGTTGGTAAAAGCTTTGATACACCATGTGTAAAAATTGACAAATAAATCCGAATCAGCATAACCAAAAATATTGACTTAAAAAAAAAAATTACTCTGTACTTGATAACAGCATCTTTCAAGCCACATATAAATCCAAACAAGTTTTCAAAGTACTAAAACACAAATCTAACTTTACCTTTTCAAATTAGGAGTCTCAAAAAATGTCCTGGAAACAGTTATTTAAGACTCATAATAGCTTCTGTAAAAATGTTTGTAACTACTGAGTAACTTATAAAATGGTCTATCTAACTATCCAAGACACTTTTTTTCTTCTATTAAATATTTTAGTAGCATTTAAAGTTGTGAACTTTGTTTTAGACAAAAAAGAGTACTATTTTGTTGATTTATTTACTAATGAAATATTTGCTTTAAATAGCTCAAAAGATCCAATAAATACTCACAAACTGACACAGAAAGACATACTAAAAAATGAACCAAGAATTGATTTTGACTAGAAAGACAAAGCAGCTACTACTGCATTCAAGTTTTTCATGATAATACATATACATACACATAATAATAAAGAAAATACTTTGATGGGTAGATGAGAAGCTCCCAATAAGTGCAATAGATTCATTTTTATTTTTATTTTTTGAAACATTTTTAGATCTACCAAACAGATTCTCTGAACCACACATAAGCATTACATAACACAATACCATTTCCTTTTTAAATAATAAATATAAAAAGTAAACAACAAAAGCATGCAAATGCAGCAGCACAATGGCTAATTAATATATAAAAAGTAAAAAACTTTTTCAATTTTTTGCATATTTTCTCAAGTACCCATAATAAAAAAAATAATATAAACAACACACACACACACAACCTTAATGAAATTATAAAAAAAAAAACTGGGAAACCCAAAATAACGCAAATACTTTATAAGCTAAAATGCTATTACAAATTATTCAGGAAAAAAAAAAAGTTTGTATACAAATAACATAACAACTTTATGAACTCTTAAAATGAATGTATAGAAATAATGATAAATACTTTATGAAGTCTTAAAAATGCAAGAAATAATTAAAAGAAAGCAAAATATATATATATAATAACTGACCTGAGAAAACAAGGTTGTATGAAGCAAAAAAAAGTTCGTCTGCAGCTTTAGTAACTTGGTTGGAAAAAGCAGAAAAACCCTAGTTAAGGAAGGAAGATGAAGTGAGTGTGTGTGTTTTATCTTTGTTTAAAGAGTGTGTGTGTGTGTGTGTGTGTGTAGGAGGAAGTGTATATACAGTTCCCAAAGTTGAAGTCTATTTCTTTTCTGAGATGAGAGGGAAAGAGGGGGTGTATGTGTAAAATGTTAATGTATATACACGCGCTTGTTTGAGACACGCGCATAGGTCACGCTCTACTGGGTGCAGGGAGTCACATGGTTTTGGTGGGATTTTTTTTGTTTTACTAGATTTCAAAAATTTTATCTTTATTTTTATTTTATATTTTAAGACCCGTCCAAATATAAGTTTTGTGCAGGTTTTGATGTTGTTGGATAAGATAAGTGTGTGAGGTTAAAATAAAATCTCAGTTTTTAGATATTTTATTATTTACGGTATCCTTGTGTTGTTTTAAAAATTTTATTTAATTGTTTTAGTTTTGATAGAAGTCCAAAGTAGGTAGCTTAATTATTTTTTTTAAACACTTAACAAGTTATTATCCAAATCCATTCAACTAACTGTAATCTTTTTATAAAACTAATAAAAGATGTTATATTATTCATCACAATCATCTTTATTTGTCAACTATGAATTTGGCTTGGATGCCATTATTTAGTTTTTCAACAATATTTGTTGACAACTAAGCATAATTTAACTTTCAATTAACGAGCATCGTAGCCGCATAATGCGGCGGCAATGATAGTGACAATGATGTGGTGGCATTGATCGCGGTGGCGACAGATACGTTAAGTGTGGTAAGCATATGAAGATATTTGATTTAAAAGAGTAGTGAATATTTTTTTTTAAATAATGAAATGATTGTGTAGTTTAATTCATTAAGGGTAAGATGGTAATTTCACATGTCCAAAAAATGTTAACTTTTCAACATGGTGGTATAATACAAGTATAGAAGTATAGATAACCAACTCCATTTAGGTGAGTTGGCCAAGGGTATCTTCTAAATCCACTATGTGAGTCCCAGAGGTGAGTTTCCCCAAGGTCTCGGGTTCGAGTTTTGGGTTTCTCATCTCAAGGTATTTTCCATGAGGAGGGGGTTGGAGGTCCAGCGATTTGTTGGCTAAAATTGTTTCCAGCACGTCTGAATCAAAACTAACTTTACAAAAAAAAAAAAAGTATAGAAGTATAGATATAGATAAGTGAACATTTTTTATTGAAAATAACGGAATGATTGTGTAAGTTAATTCATTAAAGGTAAGATGGTAATTTCACACTTTTTAACATGAAAGTATAATTCTTAGGGTTATTTACTGAAATGGTACCTGGACTATCCACCATATTACTGAATTCATACCTATAACTTTAAAATTACTCTCATCATACCCCAACTTATCAATTCTCCACACGGACGATACCTGACCTGACAGGCGTCAGTTTGACCGTTAAGTTGAGGTATGACTACGGTAAATTTTAAAGTTTTAGGTATGAAACCAGTAATATAGTGGATAGTCCAGGTGTCATTTATAATAATAATAATAATATCAATGTACTTTTTAAAATTATTTATTCCTAAATAATACTTTGTGTAATTAAAACAACAACAACAACAACCATAATAATAATAATAATAATAATATTTACTTAAATGATATATGGACTATCCACCATATTACTGGTTTCATACCTAAAACTTTAAAATTTACGGTAGTCATACCCCAACTTAACGGCCAAACTGACGCCCGTCAAGTCAGGTATCGTCAGAGTGAAAAATTGATAAGTTGGGGGTATGGTGAGAGTAATTTTAAAGTTATAGGTATGAAACTAGTAATATGGTGGATAGTCCAGGTACCATTTCAGTAAATAACCCTAATTTTTATATGGTTTTGATAAACGAAGCCCTAAGGGCTCTCGTTAAGGTGCATTAATTAGTTGTACACTAACCATAAAATTCAATAGGTGAGTTTTTAATATGGAAATGTACAATCTTTTTATGCACGTTAAGTGAAGCCTCTAAGGGCTTTGTTTAGCCTTTTCCATTTTTATACAGTAGTATAGATATAGATATTATCTTAATCTTAATTATTTATAAATCAAAAATAAGTATTTATTTGTTATTCTTAAGATCTTTATATTCCAACTCCTTCTTTTTCTAACCTTTTATTATTTATTTATCTATAGTCCAAAAGTTTATTATTATTCGTTCAAGTTATCATCATCTTTTGATTAGAAAAAACATATGTTTATTTTGTATGATTAAAATGATTGTTTTATAAAGATATCTTACATGTGTTCTTATTTTTTTTATTAAGGGGGTTATATATTATATAAATATAATTATATTTCCTATTACATAAATTACTTTTATATATAAATATGTTAACATTATTATTTTATTTTTAAAAAATTATTAGAGGAATCGGTTCTCCATAATTAAATCTCACACCTACATTATATAGCAATATGAATACCAATACATTATCTATCATTTTTTTTCACAATTAGCAAATTTGCCATTTTCATTAAAGTGGATATTGCTTTACTGATGTTGTTAATCTTTGTGATTCTTATGTTTTATTGTTAATTTGTAACATTTAAAGCATTTGTAGTCATTTGTTTTTATACAGAATTATTATATGTATAATACACTTTTTCTCATTTTTTATTAAGAAAATGCTACATGAAACATTTAGGTTTCTATTTAACGTACATTAAATAATAATATTTTTCATATTAAAAATCCATCATTTAAATTTTATGTTAAGTGTATTAATGAAAGTCTTTAGGTTTCGTTTAACAAAACCCTTTTTGTTATAACAGTTTTTTAACCTGAATATTGTAAGGATTTAATCTAGTGAAAGTATAAAATCAGATAATTCCGTTTCTCTCTATTTCATCCGAAAATATTGCAAAAGATTATGGAGGTATTGGGGAGATATAGTCATATACAGGCCCACATATTAAGTCATGTCCATTGAGGAAACATAATAAATATATTTCGTACCAAAACATTAATGGCATCGCATGGTAAAATGGGTCATCTCCCTTGATCCAAAAATTAAGTATTTTATTTTATTTAGGAAGGTGATCACTACACAACATATTTTTATCATATACAACATTACAACAATGTATACATTATATGTTTGTACTGTACAACTATATAATGTATACAGTGTTGTGTATTAATTAGTTGTACATTTATCATAAAATTTAGGAGGTGAGTTTTTAATATAGAAATATACAATCTTTTTATGTACGTTAAGTGAAACTCTAAAGACTTTATTTAGCATTTTCCTTTTATTTAATATGGGCATCAAAAAAATTGTCAAAAAAATGGTTTTATATGACATATACTAGCTAATTAACCAGAGTTCAACCCGGGTTTGTTAATAAAAACTTTATAATAATAAGTTACGTTGAAAGTTAAAAATTATGTGATAGTTCAACCATACTCATAACTTTATAATAGTATATCTTATATTTTGAATAAATATAATTATCTTATTAACTCGCATAATATGCGGATAAATAAAATATGTTATGATAAAATTATTTAGATGACTGAAATTTAAATAACCATGTACTCGTATAAAATCGTAGAGTTTTTAAAATCAAATCAAAATTCAAATTACATGAGACTTAAGCTAGATAAGAAATACATTTTAAATCAGTTAAAAAAATAATTTAAACTTTAAATAGAATGATGTCATAAATTAAGATAATACAGTAATAAAAAAAAATATATGAAAAAGTCTAATAAAGACAAGTAATCACTGTTTAAAAATTAATGATGTTATTAGAATTTTGTTTTATTTTAAATCTGTACAATCTCTTTTGATTAATTTACCATACTGTACAGTTTTTAAAGCATACTGTACAAGCTTTTAATACATGATATTGGTAAATTAATTAAAAGAAATGGTACAATTATCATTTCCCATATGTATAATGTGGACTACGGAGGGTAGGTTCGACGACTAAATTTGTTTATTTAGCAGCTAATACTCCATGATCTTCTTGTAGGAATTTCAAGAATATAGATTACTAAGCTAAGAAAACTAATCTAAAATAGACAAACTTGATAACGACAGAGAAAAAAGGAACTTCCATGGTTGACAACCAACGCCCAACAAGAAGATACATAGAGATTTTCCCTAACAAACACATGGATAAAAAATAAAAAGTCTTTTACAACACCCAAATGACCCATTGAGCAAAAATCAAACATAAGTTAGTTAATACTCAATATTTACTTGTATCATGCCGTTGGACTGTTCGAGGTATATGTTGTGTATTTTTGAATTATTATTTCATATTTCATTTTTAATAATATTTTTCAGAGCCATCAATATTCGACTTACTCATAACTTGACGTGAAAAAAGTTGGGTTAGTTTGTCTAAATACGACATGCCAACCTATCAACCCGAACACCCTATTTTTTTAAAGTCATGTATGAGATTGTTATTTTTATTATCAGGTCGACCTACGAACCTATATAATTTTTGATATTTTTTTTCTTTCAGATCCATACAATAGTTTGGTTTTACGTTATGGTACTTTATACAATTTTGTTATTTTAATACATTTTATAAAGGAGATGATATTGATACCTTCGGTTTTTATTAAGTTACCATATATACGTATTATCTAATTGTACAATTCGGTATAATACTTGTAAAGTGTAATACCTTCCTGAAAAATCATTGAACCAATATCATCTCTCATTTTTTAAGCATGTGTATTTATTTGTCAGTTATTTGTTAATATAATTTTGGAGATGAAAACATCACAAGTAGACCAGGGCCGGCTCAAGTATATTGGTGGCTCTAAGCGGCATCAATTTTGGAGGCCTATTTTAAAGTTTAAGAAAAACCTTTTCTTTATATATATATGATACTTTGTAAATTACTTGAATCGTTTAGTTACAGATCAATGGAAAATGTAACTTTTTTATTATTTACATTGTAAAACTAGGCCTAGCTATTAGAAAATGTATGAAGTGGATAGTTATCGAAAATTCATGTAAGAATAAAGCAGCCTAATAAAACTTTGTTCCAGCCCAAATTGGAGGCCTTGTTTCCATGGGGCCTTAGGCCCATGCCTAGTTCCACCACATTATCAAGCCGGCATTGAAGTAGACTTTAAACCCCGTCAACTGAAACCAATCTACCGACTTACCAACTTGTTTAATCATATTTAATAGGTTGACTGGGTATTAGACTATTAGTAGGTTGTGGAATTGTGGTTAAAATATTTCGACCTTATACATCAATGGGTCAGGTTAGGGTTAACCAATCAGCCTACAAACTCGAAACCGTTAGCCCAAAGATGATATAAATGACAACCTTAAAAACTGGTTATAGTTGTTTTTCTATATAACATGTGTATGCCTGCGTCTCTTTTAAATATCCATATTAAAACATGCATACTAAAAAAAAACATACACACTATTAAAAAGAATTCATCACTATAGAGAAACTTTAATGGTACAAGTTATCTCACACAAGTCTCTCAGTGATGTAAGATCTAATTTCGAGTCTTGTTGAGGAGACATGGTTTATCCCAATTAAATGTTGTGCCTTTAGACAGTTTAGTTGAGAGATTTTCCTCCTACAAGGTATTGAGGGTGAGGTGAGGGGACTCTCTAGCGCATATCTGGTTGAAATAACGTAAGCTAAATTTTCTGTTGCAGACAATTGACACCTTTAAAAAAAAAAGGCACCGAGGGAGTTGTTTACAAGTCAATATTTACACCTCATCATAGTTTTTAGACTTTAGACAATTTAGGGTAGATGTCGCTGATATATACACAAAACTTAAAATGGCTTATTTAAATGGAAAATGCTAAATGAAGCCCTAAAACGTGCATAAAAAGGTTATACATTCCCATATTAAATGTCGGTCCCCTAAATTTTATGATAAGTGTACAACTAATTAATGCATCTTAACGAATTAGCAAATCCCTATTTAAATTAATGGCAGAGATCATTAAAAGAATAAATTATATTATCCGAAATGTAGTTCATGTGACGTTGCTAGACCGTTGCTTTGTTTTAAATGGAAGCAACTATTAATCTTTTTTTCTATTTGTTTTACAAATCTTGATATCTACTCTACCTTCAACGGCTCTATCATACGGTTTTCTATACTATGTCTTTAACGGTGAGAGGTGTAAAGAAAACAGGACCAATATTTTTGGGCCGGGCTCATCAACCATTTCGTCCTAACCAGTCCCATAACTCCCTCCCAGGCTCCCACGAGAATGACCCGGATCATGTCCAAATGTCCAGTAGCTTGTACCACTTTTTTTTCCTTTTACAGATGTAGACTTGCATTAACATCCACTCATTATTTACACCTTATGACTCAAGTGAGCCTTAATTTCACATTTTCACTTTCTGCATTCTGACTTGATATATTTATATAATGATGTAAGCAAAAAAGTACGGAGTAGTATAAAGATAAAATTTTGAATCGATCGATTTGTGTTAATCATGGATCCAAATATAAACCCAACCGGTTGGACGTGTTTTTGAGCTGAAAATTAAGCCCCTTTTCTTGAAAATGCAGCTTAACAGCTCGGTCTTAAGGTAAAAGTGTAAAATTAAACCTTAAACAAAATAAAGATGCGGTGAATCTGTAAATGCATTCATATGAAGCTTACATCAATTTGTCAAATCATTGGCCAATTTTCCCAGGAGTGCATATCTCCATGCCTAGGGTTCATATCATCTTTTAGCATTCGAATAGGAGCAAAAATGCTAAAATCTTCTAACACCCGACCAACATAGGCATCATATATACAGAAAGTATATAATAATCATAATATCATACCAATGGCCATTAGAATCTCTTCAAAAGCCAAAAGTTGGACACTTGAAAAAGACGACATTGCATTATGTTTATATTTTGCCTTGAAAGAAACAAGATACCAAAATAAAGGAAATCTCAAGTGGGGTCTTGGTTAGAATCATTTGTGTCATAATCTTAGAGTAAGTTGCAAGCTTGTGGAACCCAAAATGGTCAAAATCATTAGGGATCTTTTAGAGGCACTAATGGTATATTTGTTTTATTGTTTGTATAACCCTTTCTTGGACTGAAATGTCTAGCTTTACGGGGAGTTGACGAGCACATGTTCCAGATACGAGTAGTTGATTGTCGTTTGGGCATGTAACCCTTTCATCTTCCGTTCCAAAAACAATCACCAGGTCACCTATTACCATACAAAGCGAGAGGTCTTGGGTTTGATTATGTTGGATACTATCAGTTCTGAACTCTCATTGTGGCCTGTGCCAGTAGGCGTAAATAGTTACTGCTCTACTTGAGTTAGTGATGCAGTGGATACAAACTTATGGACTAAGTCACCAAAAACTGGAATAAGCAAATGGAACACACACAGACACAAACACACATCTTTAGCACAAAGGAACGCAGCTGGTTTGCCCTACACTTTGGTGATAAGAATCTAGTGCAAACACTATCAATAACATACGATACAAGAAATGGGTAATGTCTTGTGATTATTCATTCTGCACGATGTATAACGCTGGTAAAAGTTCCATTGGGTGTATGACATATTGCCAGTGTCACCAAAAGAACCATGATGTGTTAAAGTCACGATTGAAGCCAAAGAAAATCATACACCTTAAAACATACAGAAAATGGGAGAAAAGAAAAAAGAAAAGAGGATTATTGGATTAATACAAGTATATTAAGTATAAAGTTTGCGTGGGGATCCGGGAAGCCAAGGTCATGCTATGTCTAGATGTGATGGTCATGCAGTGATAGGAAACAAAATTATAAAATGCTTAAACTAACACATAGAATCAGACAGAACTCATATACGCTAAACCCTAACTTATGTTCTATATTACAAAACTGTGTTTATAGAAGAAAATGAAGATAAGCATCTATAAAAGAAAATGAAGATCACCAATATTTATATTCCATGATTTGTAGTCAGATATTTATCATAATAATAGAAGGAACCAAAGAAATTATGACAATTAATATCCATACACACAGACACAAACAAAAAGAGAATTTTTTTTAGCACAAATATTAAACCTTTCACCCCTCTCAATCAAAGAACTAAAAAAATCACAACAAATAATTATTTTTTTCTTTCTTTCATTTTTTTTCTTAATTTAGTTATAAATTTTACTAAATAATGCACAATAATATATTTTTTGTCTCACTTGTTTAAAGAATACAGTCAACTCACCACACCAGGATTGACGTTCTGCTCCCTACCAATGGCAATGCTGCTTCCTACCTTGGGAGGACCCGAATGACGCCTTGGCCTGGCCGGTGAAGCCGGAAAAGAAAGCCGCTTTTTAGCATTCAAGCCCGATCCTTTTTCAGGAGTGGTCCCATCATTGATCTCCACTGGGCCCAACGGGCTCTGTCCCCGTGATTTGGCCTTGGCTGACTTCGTAGGTGCCATGTAACTAGGCACCGATGGAGAGCTAGCCAAACTCTCGTCATCTCTCACTGAAGACCCGGCGATGCTATGCCTTCTATTTTTCTCTGACTGCACACTGAAGACACTCTTCGAGTCCTCATCTGGGCTAGGCCCGAATCCCCTTGGGCTTTGAGTTGGCTTGAATTTCCGTGACCCCAGTGGGACACTCCCCTTTGCCTGAGGAGTTGATGGTGTGGAATTGAGTTGGTGACGGGCATATGACTTGGCAATTTCACTCCCAGTGATATTGATACCACCTCTAACGGATGCATTATCATTTCCCTCACCCCGTGGTTCAAATGGCCGAGCCGCCATGTATCTTTCTAACCAACTCCAACCCCATTGTGGGTTCGTGGGATCCATGAAAAGCAAGTTCGTTGTCCTAGATGACTTCTTCCATGGTTGCTGTTACAAAATCAAAATTCATTCACATTTTTTTTGTCTTAAGTCTTAACTATGTGATATGTCGGTCATAAATGAGTGTAGCCAAAAAGATGACAAATGTGTACCTGGTGAGAAAATGAATATGCCATCGCCCTTTCTCTTCTCATAGTAGCCTCATATTTGCTTAATAACTTAGCTTCAATCTCTTCTTTTGACTGCAAACTATCATTCCATTCTTCTCCCATCTGTTTAACATGATAATAAAATATAAGACGCAATGAGACTTAGCCTTATACTTAAAGAAAATGATAGCTTATTACATGCATAAAAACTAGTACTTTTACATCAAAAACCCTAACGGCTAACGCTGAATTCTCACATAACAAAGTACAAGTTTTAATGCACCCAAATAGTTTATGCTGACAGCCCTAAGGTTGTCATTAACAAAACCCTATACTTAATAGCAGTAGTTCCACAGAGTACAAATTGCAAAACATGGATTCTCAAATGTATGATGAAAACAAACCTGCAAGCTTTCGATTTCTTTAGCCCGTTTCTGAAGGAGCTGTTTTTGAAGTGCCTGGTTCTCCTCCGACATCCTTATTCTCCTAGAGTTGATTTGAGACTGCACACGTGACAAATTTTGCATGCATTTGAGTGTGTTTGTTGTTTGTCGTTTAACAGCAGGCCCTTCCACCAGTGTTTTCAATCTGACAAGCCCTCTTAATGCTCTCAAAGCCCTCCTTGCCTACAAACATGAATCGGCAAATATTAACTCGGGACGTAGACAAATATAATGCACTCATATAGTCATATCCTTATCAGCTATTATCAACTGCAGATATATAAATACACCGATCTTCTTAAGATACTAACCCAGTCATTTAGAGGGCATGTGTCTTCTGACACCAGATATGTGATTTTGAATAAATCTAATCACACAAACATATGTAATAATGTGGTTGATTTTACTGATTAAAGGTGTCAATTCGATAAAGTGACTATTCTAATCATGCAAGAAACCATTACATAAAGTGACTAATAGTTGAAATATTCATGAAAAAAGGATACACCTGTTCTGAGACGGGAGGAAAAGACTCTAATATTGGTTATAAATAGTAATAAGAACTTTTATATAACCATCACTAATTGCTTTTGCTGCATTCAGCATACAAAAGATTATCCAAAATTGACTAGACAACCTGATTTCAAACATAACCACTTTATTTAAACATTAGAAACTAATTGTTCCGGTCCTCCTGAACTAGAGATAGCAAATTCGCAATAATCAGATAATCAGTTTTGAAGCGCGTGTCCAAACACCACCTTATATTTTAGTACACATAGGTAAACAGATTCCTTGAAGTGGAGATGAATTTTGATGCAAGATTAACATACCAAGTACCCACGAAAAGCCGTTTGGATTCTAATAGCAGCTGTTTCCTCCTTTGATTTCCCCGAATACCGAGTCAACTCAGCAAGTCTAACAGACTCTGCAGCAGCCTGAGCAGCGGCGGCAGCTGCCTGAGCTGCAGCAGCGGCAGCAACTGCTACGGAATATGCATGTTTCGTCTGCTCATCCTCCACTTCAATCGGTTTCACTTCTTCTGGTGGTGGAAGCTGATGAGAACTGACAGGTTCAACAACTGGAGCAATGGGTGGTTCGAAGAATTTTTCCTCCACATAAGTATTTTTCTTCGATTTCTATAATCAAATAACAAAAATATAAATACAACAACTTTAGTACTACTTTGACCCACAAAAGAGGACAATGATTTGATCATGCTTGTCTCAAACCTGGCTTCTCTTTTCCTTGGAGCTCGGGCTCAAAGCCTTTTTAATAGAAGATATCCAATTTCCTTTTCTCCCCATTACTGTATCATCCACTAATTAACCTGTACATCATCAAACATAACATAATTCGAACGAGATACTTCAACATTTGAGGCCAAACATCACTTTCTGACTTTATCCTGTTATTAAAGACTGCTGTTTTGATTAATGTTAATTAAAGACTCATCAATGACATTTTAATATTAAAGTAACGTACGCAGTTCATTAATGTAGAGGCACGAAATATAATTACCAGAGAAGATACCAGACAGAACACACGAAAATACATAGCACAACAATTGAGAATATGAAATCAAGGAAGAGAATACTTTTATGCAATAAATGCGTAACATATCATGTTCATAAGATGCTAACGATTTCACTTATGCTAAAAAGGTTCCAAGACACGTTACTTCTTTTTCCAATCAAAATGGCTCGCGAAATCAGCTTTTACCTCACGTCGTCGTTTCATTCCGTGTCTACACTGTACTTATGTACATGTACATTTATATCAAATTTTCTTGATTCATTGAAAATTTATACATCTAGAAAGATAAAAATCCCTAGTGTACATATCAAAATTGATTAAATTTATTTTGAAGACTCAGAATTCATAGCAATTTAAAGCTTTAACAAACTAATGTTCTCAAATGTTAATAAATAGTAAAAACCTTTAATTTCCCCAAAACCCGAGAAATTTGGCTATACCTTCATCTTAATCTAAAAGGAACAATCAGACAGATAAAAGACTACAACTTTTCAAAAAATGAAAGATCTTAAGTCATAACAATTATTCAATACTCATACCAATTTATTAGAAACATCAAAATTTCAATAAAAAAACTATAAATATACAACATGAGCTCAAATTACACTTAAAACTATAAACAAACAACATTATCCATATAATTCAGCAATGCCCAGATGATCACAGAACCTAAACATCAATAAATTGAATAAATTAAGATAAAGAACTCATATTTATGATAAAGATCCAAAAACCCAGATCAAAAACTAAGATTATGAGCTTAAACAAGACTAAAACTGGAAAAACTCACCACTAAGTTAATAAAGTTTGAATCTTTAAGGGCTTGTTATTATTCTTCTCCTTGTAAGTTGTACAGTGTTATCAAAAGATATGACTTTTGGCTTCTATACAAACAGAAAAACAAAAAATATATATATATAAAAAGGTTCTGTAAGTGAAAAAGAAAGAAAAACAGATCTTAAGAAGAAGAAGTGTTCAAACAAAGATATTGAAGGGGAAGAATAAGTAACAGCTGGTTTTGCTCGGATAGACGACCCCACTTTTGGAGCAGATCAGTTTTCTTGAATTTTTATATGTTTTTTCTTTTGGTTATTATTAGTATTATTAAATCTTTTTTCCTCGGAGGTAATTATCGATTTTTGAATATTATATTTGACTTCATTATTTTTTATTCGAGTTGTATAAATTATTGTAGGGCATGTTAATAATAACTTATAAGTATGGTGATTTTTTAAAGGTTTTTGTAGATACAAATATCTTTTGAGTTATAAAGTCAATAAACAATGATCAAATTATCAATAAATTATTTGTTGTTATCTTTTGAGATGAAGATGGAGTTTTAATGAGTTTTCACACAAGTTTGTTAAATATTAAAATAGTAATAGATTTAATATTAATACTTTGTATTCATATATTTGATATTAATAATTTGTGTTTATATGACAACTTATAATAAAAAAAGAAGAGTTTAATGAACATTAGTTCTCTATAAAACCCCTCTCCCTTCATCCTATTTATAATCTTTCAAGCATTGCAATTCTTTTTCACTCCTTAATACCAATCATCCGTTTATCCATTTTCTCTCTAAAACACACACATATACAAAGGTTCACTCACATTTACATATCTTTACATATAATCATGAATTTTATTGTTTTACATGTGGTATCAGAGTATAATCAGTGGTTTTGAGCGATCCATGATTGATTGTGTCTCGATTTGGCTGAAATTCATGACTTTTATCCCGCTTTTCACATTTGCGGATCAATTAGCGTTTATTCACTGTTCATCGTATCTTTTCACCTAAATCTCACTATTTCGTTGTTTTTGTTCTTTATTTCCTAGTTAATTTCGTTCATTCTACCTTCTAGTTACTTAATGTTCCCCTTTTCATCCCAAAATCATCAAAAAGATAGCTCAAATTGTCATTTTCCCTTCGTTTGTGAGATTTGCGGAACGAGTTCAAGATCTGTGGATCAAGTCTAGATTTGCGGATCGTACTAAAAGACAAAAGTTAGTGGGGGACAATATCGTACATTGTACTGCCGAAAAGGAATATTTTCTGACATTTTCGAATCATGTGCCTGCCACTTAATTTCCTTTGTCCTTATCCTCTTTTGTCATATTTCCTTTTTGTCCTTATCATCCAGTTACCTTTCTTAATTATAAATCCATATTTATTACAAGTCTTCAATATGAGTTTCTCTATTTTCGGATCTCTTGTTCTTTTAAGTTTAGGTTCATGGTTGTGATTTCCCAATCCGAGTTTCACATTCTCGGATCCTATTTTTCCTTATTTACTCTCATAGAAAGGTTATTTTGTACCTGTGAAGTTTTTGATCCGAGTTTCTCACATTCTCTGATCGTGTGTGGTTATTGTTAAGTTGTGTGTGGTGTTAAGTATTCGATCCGAAATTCACATTCTCATATAACTTTCTCCTTATACATTTTTACTTAAAAGTTACTTTGATTCTCGTAAGTGTGTGATCCGAAATTCTCATTTTCAAATCCCTTTTCCTTATACCTACCAACCTATGGAAGGGAAACTTTGAAATTTCTAAGTATACGATTCGAGTTTCTCAATCTCGGATCCTTTGTTGAAGTTGTGTGGTGTTAAGTATTGGATCCGAGTTTCACATTTTTGGATCACCTCTTTCCTCATAACATTTCAAGGAAAGGTCACTTTGATCCTACTAAGTACTCGATCCGAGTTTCTCATTCTCGGATCCTTTAAAGTTGTTTGTTGTGTTTAAGTGTTTGAACCGCATTTCTCATTTATGGATCTTATCTCCTCATACATTCTCACATAAAGGAACCCTTGAATCTCCTAAGTGTTCGATTCGAGTTTCTACATTTTCGGATCATATTTAATATTTATCTATCAAGTTGGTTGGAGTGTGTGGTGGTCAAGTTTTTGATCCGAGTTTCACAATCTCGGATCTTTTTCTTTTTCATAATCTTCGATCCGAGTTTCTCATTCTCGGATTACTCTTTCTTCATACAATTTTATGCAAAGGATACTTTGAACCTGTTAAGTGTTGGACCCGAGTTTCACAGCGGATCATATTTAATATTTATCTATCAAGTTGGCTGGAGTGTGTGGTGGTCAAGTTTTCGATCCCAGTTTCACAATCTCGGATCTTTTTCTTTTTCATAATCTTCGATTCTAGTTTTTCTGATCCGAGTTTCTCTTTCTCGGATCACTCTTTCCTCATACAATTTTATGCAAAGGATACTTTGAACCTGTTAAGTGTTGGACCCGAGTTTCACATTTTCGGATATTTAACTATCTAGTAAGAAGCTGTATGTGGTACTAAGGGGGTGTTTGGTTCACGGAATTCATAGGAATTCAATGGAATTGGAATTTAAATTCCATTCTTGAACATGTTTGGTTGGGCAATATGATGGAATTGGAATCTTAAACTTTCCAACAAATTCCTTAAAACATTGAATTTGGAATTCCATCCATATACCTAAGGAATGTTTTAGATTCCAATGGAATTCATCTATGTTTACTATAATACCCTCTCATAACTAAACACCAAAGTAAATGAAAACCTGATTAAGTGTCGGATATTGACCTCCATCGCCACCCACCACCACCGTGTCTAAGCTCTTAGCGCCGCCACTGCTTGTGGTTCTAGCCACCGCCGTTCCTTGAGATTTCCGACAGTCACTTGTTTATTATTTCCGACCGCTATTTTATTACAACACTATGATTCATGGTTGTTGAATTTGGAACAATTAAATCTTTGTTGGATTTGTTCAAATATAATTTTGGGATATTGAAAAAGACGGTGGTTGTTGGGAAAAACTAAAATGAAAAGGGGAAAGAATGTAGGGGAAAGAAAGTGCACAGATGAAACGATTTGGGGGAGAGATGGAAGTGAGCTATCTAAATTATTGGTGGTTGTTGGATTATTATTATTATTATTATAATGAAAATACAAAAGATTAATAAAGGGTAATCTTGTCATTTGTCATGGATTAACTTTGAATTCCTTTAACTGAATTTTGTCAACCAAACACATAATATATTTTAAAACTTTCATATTCCAATTCCATCAAATTCCAATTCCTTTGACAGATTCCAATTTCTTCAAAAACATTATGTGAATTAAACTGCCCCTAAGTGTTTGATCCGAATTTCACATTTTCGGATCTTCTTTTCTCATACGTTTTTAACAGAAAGAAACCTTTGAATTTGTTAAGTGTACGATCCGAGTTTCTGCATTTTCGGATTCATTAGTATGGTAAAACTAATTTGATTTAAGATTTTTCAAGTTTTTATAAAATCGTTAACTATTTTATCTTAAACATAAAACGTCCTTGGGTAATCTTGCAATTCAACTAAATGGAGATGATGGAGTCATCTATGAATTTTCACACAAGTTTCCATTCATCATGTCATATAAACCAATCTTTTAGTCTACAACACTTTATATAAGTTCAACTAGCTCAGAATACACAACAATTCAAAATTATTTCTTATCTTTATTATCATATCAAATTATCAATACTTTGTTTCCAACATTGGAAGCCAAATTCCTATCATATCAAGAATCGATTGCGTGTTTTTCACTGGTTATCTAAATATTTTATTTAGAGTCATTCAAGATTAATCTTTCTATAAATTAAAAAATTTAAATATATTTATGCATAGTTATAGAAAATTATTAGTTTTCACAAACATACAATTTCTTTTTTGAATAGACAACTTAATTGACAAAGTAAGTTAATTATGCGAAAATAGTTGACACGTAGGTCCCTTGATCATTTTTTCCACATTGCTTATTGAATCACATCTAATATGTCAATTTGTTTGGTAATCCATATGATTATTAATCTTTAAAGTGTTTCTACTTTCTAGCCTCACACCTTTTGCTTCTTCTTTTATTTTACAAGTCTAATGTTTAGTCATAAACTTTTTTTTAATATTAGTTAGTCATGTAATCGATAACATATTCATTTGAATCGTAGCTATATCCGGATAAATATATCTATAGAATTGTTCTAGATTCTAAAGAGATACCATTTGTAGGTGAAGAGTAGGAGGCACGCATTTGTTTTGGCATTTTTGGACATTGTCAGGGCCCGGAAGAAAGGGAGACAGGGGAATATTTTATTTTCAAACATAAAAACAAATATTTTTTCAATCTGTAACAAAATGTAATTTCATATAGCCGTTGTGAACTTGTGATATGAAAAAATGATGATAATGACACCTATATAAAACTAAAAGTCATTGTACTTGATTTTGTTTGTTTTAAAAAATCGAAGTAAATGTTCGTCTTCTTCTTTAAAACAAACTTTGGACTTAACTAATTTTAGTTTTTTACCTTTTAGTTGTTAGTAATAAAAGAAAAATAATACGAGTAATAAAAAAAGGCTACATATGTAAGTACTCCTTAATAATTTAAGAGTTAAGTCACTGGATGACCATCGTACTTTCTTTCTTGTACATGGTTGCTCATCAAACCAGAAAACTAAGCTGTATGACCAACATACTTTTTAAATTTGTACACGGTTGACCAAAAGTTGACCGGTTGACCGATGATAGCCGGTTAAACGTATATACTTTTAGGGTTAAGTCAATGAATGACCATCGTACTTTCCTTCTTGTACATGATTGCCCATCAAACTAGAAAACTAAGCTGTATGACCAACATACTTTTCAAATTTGTACACGGTTGACCAAAAGTTTACCTTTTTACCAGTTACATTATTTTTGGATGACGTGGCAATGAAGTGGATTCTTTTTAACGATGACTTGGATTCCTAATCAGCAATTATGTGTATAAAAACGTATTCCTAATTTGTATAATAATAATAATAATAATAATAATAATAATAATAATAATAATAATAATAATAATAATGATAATAATAATCCCCCAGTCCCATTTTATTTTTCATGTTGACTAACTTTGACCATAAATAACTTTGTTTGTACTATATAATAGTTGATGGAACTTATATGAATAAAAAATACATTAAAAACTCAATCCATTCATATATTTTATATCAATTGTTACATGACACAAACAAAGTTATTTACGGTCAAAGTTAGTCAACATGACAATTAAAATGGGACGGAGGGAGTAATATATTGAATTAACACTAGCAGCTTCTGGGCAGAAGAAGCAGACTCTAAAAAAGTTAACCAAACATAAATTTTCATATATTGAAAATGAATTCATACATGCTCATATATTGAAAACGAATTCATTTCACTAATTGTCAAATAAATCTAGGGTTTTCAAAACCCCCAATTCCAAACTAAATTCAATACAAATAAATCTGTTATACATGCAACAAATCTAGAAATTTATTTCCTAATTCCAAACTAGGGTTTTCAAAACCCCCAAATCCAAACTAAATTCAAATACATGTATAAATTTTGGTCAACCGGTCAACTTTAGATCAACCGTGTACAAATTTGAAAAGTATGTTGGTCATACAGCTTATTTTCTGGTTTGATGGGCAACCATGTACAAGAAGCAAGTACGATGGTCATCCAGTGATTTTTCAAATTGCGACGTCATTGCCACATCATCAAAAAAATGTAACCGGTAAAAAGATAAACTTTTGGTCAACCGTGTACAAATTTGAAAAGTATGTTGGTCATACAGCTTAGTTTTCTGGTTTGATGGGCAACCATGTACAAGAAGGAAAATATGATGGTCATCCAGTGACTTAACCCATAATTTAATTGTTGAGTTTTGTTCTTATAAAATTTTAGCCATGTCTATATCTATAATATCTTATAAAGCATTTTGCCCTTTTTTAAAATCTCAAAAGTTGTTTTGAACTACCTAAATTACCTTTCTTCTTTATTCACTAATTTAAACATCTCTATCTAATATACCTATAATACCTTTAAATCTCAACCACTAATTTTTTTCTCTCTCTTCAAATTTCAATCACTTATTTTTTTTTCTCTCCTCCATAAAGCATTATATTCCTCTAGTTTATTCAAAATCTTTTATCTCATAAACTGTATATCGATAAATTATAAAAATTGTATGAGTGTTCTTAAAACTTTATGCTCTTTCATTAGAGTGTCATTCGATATACTTTCAACGAATTTTTAAATCCGAGATCGGAGACCGTATGACTAAGACATTTGGCTATCACACTCTATAACTTATCACCTCCTATGACCTATTATCCCACCATCTTACCGCCGCATTACGCGAGTACTATTGGTCGTTATTGGTGGTTAATGACAACTTGTGATATCACCTACAAATGAAGAGGGTAGGAAAAATGCTGGTATTTTTGCAATTTGCTATAAAAAACATTAAAGGATAGCAAGGGCCAAATAATTTGATCAAACATTAACATGGTTCATCATGCTATATTAATTCCACACTATGCTTATTTGTGGACAACCGATCGTTCGATATTTAAATATAATTTTGGACAGTCTAAAACTTTCATCATGTTTTTGACATAAAATACTCCATACCAAACAAATCTTGTTGGTGCCTCCATTATGTTCAGAAACAGATGCAAACAGGCAAATTCTTATCTGTAACAGCTTATTGTATGTGAATTTCAGTATGGATAATAATACAATTAACAATTTACCTTCGATTCACATTCACCGAGTAAATTGTTATATA
The DNA here is from genome assembly GCF_010389155.1 of Erigeron canadensis. Taxonomy (NCBI): domain Eukaryota; kingdom Viridiplantae; phylum Streptophyta; class Magnoliopsida; order Asterales; family Asteraceae; genus Erigeron; species Erigeron canadensis. The sequence goes on from NC_057766.1 coordinate 37,017,155, forward strand.
TAAAAATAATCATAACTTACAAACAATTATCAATAATGTTCACAATTAACAGGAAATCAATAATCTTGATACATAAAGCATGCTACAGCTATATAGCCTATAGTCATTAGCAACCCACCTCCTAAACCAATAATACCTTATTGTTTGAAATGATTAATTTAATTTTAAACCAACCAAACATAAAAAATTATTTTCGTTTTGAAGATCAACTATAAATCATACAAATCACAAATACAATTCTCAAACCAATATACAAACACCATCATAATCATAATTTCTGATTGTTTATAATGACAAACACATAAAAGCAACAATAATCATTTAAGATATTATAATAGTTAAAAAATGATAAATTTATTACTAAGTTAGCTCTGCATTTATGTTGATCATGGGTAGATAGTTTAGTAATTTTAATATATCCATGTGCTATGCTTGTTAGTAAATATATAGATATCAAGAATCTCATCACATTTCACATGATATCTGTAAAAACATCAAGTATATCCTAAAAAACACAATTTTATTTATTCTTCAAGTTCAAAACTAAAGACTCGATCACAATGAAAATAAAAACCATAGCTTGTGCCACCGTCTGTCAAGAACCCAGGTATGAACCCGAAAGCGCAACAGAACCACCGTTCCTAAGAACAACGGTAAAAGATGGCAGCAAGAAGAACGATAACACATGACATGACAAAACATAAACAAACATAATAACACGATAATAAAGTTCATAAAAGTTTCGGTTCATTTCTTCTTTACTGCAGCCTTGGTGATCTTGGCACCAGTTGGGTCCTTTTTGTCCACACTCTTGATCACACCAACAGCCACAGTTTGGCGCATATCCCTCACAGCAAAACGGCCCAGAGGAGGATACTCAGCAAACGTCTCCACCACCATAGGCTTGGTTGGAACCATCTTCACCATGCCAGCATCACCATTCTTCAAAAACTTCGGCTCCTTCTCAATCTCCTTACCAGACCTTCGGTCAATCTTGGTCTGCAGCTCAGCAAACTTAACAGCAATGTGGGAAGTGTGGCAATCGAGAACTGGTGCATAGCCATTCCCAATTTGGCCCGGGTGGTTCATGATAATGACCTGAGAGGTAAAACTTGCAGCACCCTTTGCTGGATCTTCCTTAGAGTTTGAAGCAACATAACCACGTTTAAGATCCTTCACAGCAACATTCTTCACATTGAACCCGACATTATCGCCTGGCAACGCTTCTTGTAGTGCCTCATGATGCATTTCAACTGACTTCACTTCAGTGGTTAGACCAGTTGGTCCAAAAGTGACAACCATACCAGGCCTGATTATACCTGTTTCAACACGACCCACAGGCACAGTTCCAATGCCACCGATTTTGTAGACGTCCTGCAATGGGAGACGAAGTGGCTTGTCTGATGGTCTCTTTGGTTCATTAAGGTTGTCAAGCGCTTCAAGCAGAGTCGGTCCCTTGTACCAGTCCAAATTGGTAGACCTCTCAATCATGTTATCTCCCTCAAAACCCGAAATTGGGACAAATGGAATTTTGTCCGGATTGTACCCAACCTTCTTGATGTATGATGACACTTCCTTAACAATTTCATCATACCTAGATTTTTAGTATTTGGGCGTGGTAGCATCCATCTGCAAAAAAAACAACAACATAATTTTAGATATTATAATGCTATCAAAGTGCAAGAATAAAACAGAATTGTTACTGTTATGGATCATACTTTGTTGCAACAACAGATCATTTGCTTGACACCAAGGGTAAAAGCAAGCAAAGCGTGCTCACGGGTCTGGCCATCTTTGGAAATACCGGCTTCAAAACCACCAGTGGTGGAGTCGATAATGAGAACAGCACAATCAGCTTGAGAAGTTCCAGTAATCATGTTCTTGATAAAGTCACGGTGTCCAGGAGCATCAATGACGGTGCAGTAGTACTTGGTGGTTTCAAACTTCCACAGAGCGATATCAATTGTGATACCACGTTCACGCTCAGCCTTGAGTTTGTCCAGCACCCAAGCATACTTGAAAGAACGCTTGTTCATCTCAGCTGCTTCTTTCTCGAACCTCTCGATCACACGCTTGTCAATGCCTCCAAGCTTGTAGATCAAGTGACCAGTAGTGGTCGACTTTCCAGAGTCGACATGGCCAATGACAACAATGCTAATGTGAACCTTTTCCTTACCCATGATTAAAAGCTGCAAAACTAAAAACATTGTCAGACCATCTTATGAAATCCAGAGCTACAAAATCGACATATATCCTTGTGTTAATATATCAAGGCAAACAACAATGCTAAAACAAGATTACTAAATACTAACTAATCATGCCATATAAATAATTACCAGTGTAGATCTACATATATATTGGTATTCACCTCTTAATTAGTTGAGACATAAAATTAATGGGTGATTCAGAGAAGGTTGACATAATAAGAAGATGATATCAGTATAGTTACAAATCTCAAAAAAGAGCATATATCATGTCAAAAAGGATATTAAGCAGATTTGTTATAAAAAGTAACGAAACACAGTCATTGTTGGTACAATTTACTGCATCAATTGTAAGGGTCAAACGGGTCATGCATAGTAATGTTATGACGGTCGATGAATGTAGTGTTTAAATGTCTTCTATTTCTATGTAAATTACTAAAACTAACCTGTTTGATTAGAGCAAAGTTACTATATTAATGATAAAAAAAAAAGTATAGCACTATTACTTCGGCCGGGTAAACAAAATATATGCAAACTAATCACTAATGTCATTTAGTACATCTAAATTTATTTATTTTTGAAAGATATTTAACTACATCTAACTGATTTTTATACAGTATAAGCAATCCAAACAGTTAGACGATCAATAAAAAGCTGAGCCCTAATACAACCCGTTTAACAAACAGGTGAACCCGAAACACAATTATAATTGAGATTTATGTGATCAGATAATAAACTGCCTAAACATATATACAGTGTTAACAATGATAAAAAAAAAAAAAATTAACAAAACACGATTAACTAAAATAAAAAAACAACTACAACAGACAGAATAGATACAAACAGACGGACAAGTCCTCTTAGATTAGAATTAGAATGGAACCTTGGATTTATTGAAATTCAGAAACGCTACAAGTGTCTGGAGAGTGCGGGTTGGATGGATGCTTTTTATGATTTATTTTCAAGGTATTTATACCCGCTTTACAGTTTCTACGTAGGTCAGGGTTTTTGTTTCAACCGTAGGATTGGCATTCATCTAACGTTGTATATTGGTCTGCCTACTTGATCGCCACGTCTTCTAACGTAGATTTCCAAATAAGTCCCTCATAAACTTGGCCACCAAGTTTTATTATTTCTCACGTTATCTCCCTGACTAATTTCAATACGAAATTTTCTAGGGTCTCACTTGTGAGTATCTCTTTAATTTTTCAAAATAGAAAAAATATATTTTTCTAATAATATCCCACATGACACATAGAGAAACTCTATTCTATGTGGTTGTTAGCCGTATGACTATAGTTAGCCAAATTATTATATAATAAATCATAATTACATTTTTATTTCGTTTGTTCTATATTAAATATCCAGTTTAATAAGTTTTTCAAAAAACCCCAACCCATTTGGTGATGTATGAGATTTTACATTTGTGATTAGTTTGTGTTTGCTCCCCATGTGTTCGACGAAATGCCTAAAAGAATGTTCTCCTTTACCTTCAACCCAAATGCATGTGCTATATAATAGTTTCTATACTGACCCAATGTGTGTACTAATTAATTTTTTTTTGCAGATCAAAACTGTTTCTTACCAAATATTATCTCGTAGCTCTTTGGTCGTGGGACGTTTTCGCTACTTGGACGTGTGTTGTGCATTGTGGATAACAGAATGGCTATGTGTGTGTTCACCGCTTGTAACATGAAACACCAATCAGTACCTAATTCGGGTCCCCAATTTCGAGGGTCCAAATACACCGGTCAGTCCATAAGACCGCTCCCTGTTCACATACTAACAGTTGGCAAGACTAGATCCCCAGGAGTTCAGTTAATAGTCAAGGACTACATGGACAAGCTTAAACCTTATTGCCCAGTTCATGACCTTAAAATACGATCCAACCCCAAGAATTCAAGTGACGCGAGGGTCCAGATTGAAAATGAAGAAATGGGGGTTTATGAATTTCATAAAGCCGGATGATTGGGTGGTGATGTTGGATGAGAATGGGAAGGATTTAACATCAGAAGAAGTTGCGGATTTGATTGGAGATGCCGGAAATAAAGTAAATGGTTCAAGATTGGTGTTTTGTATCGGAGGGGCGTATGGGCATGGGATGAAACTAAGGGAGAGAGCTAATGTGAAGCTAAAGTTGTCGTCTTTAGTACTTAATCATGAGATTGCATTGGTGGTACTTGTTGAGCAACTTTATAGAGCTTGGACTATTCTCAAGGGTCAAAAATACCATCACTAGAAGCAGATCTTGTTCGCGATTATATTTCATCTACCGCAACCAGAAGATGGAGTTTTTGTTGTTTCACAGTGAATTTATAGTTGGCCCTTATGAATTAAACTTAGGACCTCTAAGGTATCTTAAGCAACAACTAGGACTAGGTATAGTATATGTCTTGTTTCTGATTCTACTGTGTAACTTGTAATGCATAATTTGGGTAGAAAAGGATTATGATTAATGGCCAATGGATAAGCTGCACACATACATCAGCTCCTTGCATTTTCATAGTAACAACCTTCGGAAAGTTTTAAGTAATGTGTCCGAAGTTTGAAATTTGTAAGACACAACATCGTTGTGGTTATCGATCATGAAACCATAAAAAGATTAATGTTATAAAAGGTAGAGATTTTTGTCAACATTATGTTTTCTGTATGTCTTTCTGATCACAATTTCTATCATTATAGAACTACATAACAACAGAATAATAATTTTAAGATAGTAAAACTAAGAGAAAATAAAAGGATTACAAGTTAACGTAAGTAATATAAAGATGAATAGTATATATAGTCGGTATGAAAAGAGTTATCATCAAACGGGCATTTGGTCTAGTGGTATGATTCTCGCTTAGGGTGCGAGAGGTCCCGAGTTCAATTCTCGGAATGCCCCTAAATTTTTAATTTTTTAACCAGTTAGGATTTAGGGATACTAGTTCAGCAAACTTTCTGATGACACTCAACTGTCAACATTTTGACTCATAAGTTGGCATCTCAGGATAAGTCGGCATAGTTAAGCAATAAGGGAAATGTAGGTTCTGATGACCCTTGATAACCAAATAAGTTATAATTATGCATGGCCGTCATGTGAATTTGTGTGACAATGTGACCTAGACACAAGGTCGGCTCAGTGAACACGAGATGCTCCAAAATTTATTTAATATTGTTATGTTATGTGAAAATGATCATGACTCATAAGGATCTTAGTGTAGAAAAAAGGAAAAGAAAAAAAGAATTAAGGACCATATCACATTATGGGCCTATTCCATCCACTAAGAAAAAAAGAACTCGCGGATTTAGAGATTTTATAGAATAAAAGGGTTTCGGCCCAATCATTGAAAAGTCCGTTACACAAAACTATAACTTAACTAGTTAACCAGATACTTTCCTACTAAATTACATAGTTCCCAAGAAAAGTTCGTTTGAACCTTCAAAACCAATTTATTTCTTTCGTCCCGGTTCCACTCTTGAACGGATAAAAATGTAACGAATTGATATTTTTTTCCATTGTTAGTTAATCAAATGGATTGATCCAATATATTTCTCATCAAGCCCTCATTCTGTTTTGGTCAGAATTAATCTATCTACGATGGTTAGCCATCTAGGGGAGAGCAATATCTTGTTTCAACTCATCTAATCCAAAATCTAAACCAAATTTTAAACAGATTAAAACCAAACCATTTTGAAGCCGGTTTGAATTTTAACCGAAACATTATTATCTTTAATAATATAGAGTTCCCAAAAGGAATGAAGAAAAGTTGAGGTTAACTTATGGAAAACGACTCAACAGTAAGTATGATCTGTAACTTGATATTATTACAACTGAAGTTTTGTTGCATTATTTATGCTCAATGATGGAGGTCTGAATTCTGAAGAGAATATATTGTCAATGCAATTTTTTTTTTTTTTTGTAGATGGTGACCTTGTGGGACCATTATTTTATATGATATATATATAAGTATACACATACATATCCAGTATAGTTTCCACACTTGGGTCAGGATGTGTTTAAGTTTGTGTTTTCTTCTCCTTGGAGTGTTTCTCATTGCCTTGTTCAAAATCATGACATGTGCATAATATAATCATATTCTTATTATTATCTGTTATTCAAAGTATATTATTGTGTAGTGGCCATCCCTCCAATAATTTCATCTTGTTATATCTTATATCTATGATTATATATAAATATATGAATGATATACAATATTTACATACACATCACTGAGCTCTATTAATATACTTCGATTATACAAATTACTTTTGTCTAGTTAAGGGGCGCCGGGTATGTATTGTTGAGTTAAGACCGTGAACCAAAATGTAATTAAGGCGTTGCCAGTGAACCAACCACGGGCAACTAAATACCGATTTGAGTAAGCCGGCGCGCCATTTAATAAGTTTCACCTAGGAGTGACTCGGTCAAGATATATATATATATATATATATTCACACACATATGAGTTCAGAGGTAAACACCTTAACCTCTAGAGACAGAATTCAGATTTCGATTCTCATCCCATACAAAGGTCGGGGGTCATTGGTAAACCTGGAAGCATCCTCTTAATCTAGGTAGAAGTAAGGTCCATCTACATCTAATCTCCCCCATGCATACAATGTCGAGTTATTTGGGCTCAAGACTTGTAAAAGACGTCAATGGGTAGTTCCTTTCTTTGTCTATATATATATATTATTGGGTTATATAACTATTATCAAATCAAATCACAAAGCACGCAGCGAAATATAAATTCTATGTAGTTAATTAATTAACCAAGAGAGAAAACGTGTACCTTAAATTGGAGAGAATAAAGTAAGACTCTTTATAATAAGGTTTAAAATTAAACCTCTCTACGATCGCACACACAACGTTAGAATGTAGGTATGCTAGTACTTGATCACGAACCGAACAACCTTTGTTAACCACCGTTAATATCAAACGAACCAAAACCCGAAGCCAAGAGCAAGAGAGAAGGAGAGATTTTTAGGGTTTTAGAAAACCTTAAGAATTGTGTGTAGAAAACAATTAACTTAGGCCTTTATTTATAAGATTAGGTTTACTTGATGACCAAGTTTAGGGTTTGTGAAGCCCTTTCCTTCTCCTAGTTCGACCCCCCCTCCCCCTTTAGAATATTCTAGAGGGTTTCCTAATTGTTTCCTAATTACAACTCTCCTTCGTTAAGTCCATTAATTAAGTACCGTTAACTATTAACCCTTTTAACGAACGATCGTTTCGTGATCTAATTAATTAATAAATTACATTTGATATATTAATCAATTATATTTACATTCGTGTTGAACGTGTGACCCCGTAGGCTTAAATAAATTTTCGGACATACGTTCATTTTACGTGATCATATTCTAACATATATGAGGGTGGGTCGATATCTTATGTTACAATTTGTATTTCATTTTATCAAGAGTTTGTTACATATACTTACATAATGCAAACAATATTAGATTATCTGTTCAATTAGTAGTTCATTAGATTCGTCATTGGTCTATACATAATCAATTTCAAAGCACTCAACTAGTGGGTAGTAACTACTCCATATTAGTTATAGATTTACTTATGATAGATATATTTGGCAAAAATAGATATAGATCATTTTTAATAAAATTTAAAGCCAGATATATTCAAACAAAAACGTGATAGAAGTTTATTGTTTAAAACTAAAAGATAAAGTTCATAAAAAACTTTTGAAATTCTTTTGCAAAACATGCCCGATATTGATATACGATGAGAACATGGGTCGTAAAATGAAATCATACTATTTGGAAACTGATGAGAATGATTGTCGTAAGCTGAAAATTGAAATCATGATATTCATATGTTCCTCGTAAATAACTCATTTATCTTATACAGTGTGACAACACCTTTAATTAAGGGGAATTCCTAATTAAGGTGGACATATCTCCCATGGGTAGGTGTTAGTTTTGAATATTTGTAGTTACAATGTTGAAGGTCAAAAATATATTTCTAAAACAATTATTTGAAATCCTAGTTAGATGACTTAGATCGCAGATATCTGAATCAATAAGAAACTCATTGATTTGTATTTTTATTTTACTTATTTAAGTGTTAAATTTTCTGTTGTAAGTTGTTAAAAAATATGTACGAAATTTCCTTTTACATATGCATTGTCTAATTTAATTAAGGGATATTTATATGTGGTTATATGTGAACAAAAACTGAAGATGTATCATTACATATACCCGTTTTTATTGTAGTACTACAACCCGGCCATTTAGTAATTCAATCTTACTAACCGTTAAAAAATTAACAAAATTAGGTCTAAAGAGATATTATAAAAGAAAATGTTAAATATAGTCATATATATATATGAGTTGTAATTAAAATATATACAATTTTTACCTTTCATATTAAAAACTCACCCCATAATTTTATGATAAGTGTGTAACTATTTTGTGAAAGAGGTTAGGCTATCAGGAATGTGGCGGAATCCCCTCCTTCTCGCCCAAAACACCAATCCTCCTAGCCGATTGCGCCCCTCCCCCTTCTGGCGGAATAAATCCCTCGCCCAAATTTTTTCTTCTTCCAAGGCAAAGAGCCGTTGAACGGCTAGTTTATTTAAAAAAAAAAGTCTTTTACCTTTTATTTTTACTTTACCCACTATATATATACATACTACACCATTTTTGATTTCTTGTCTTTTCTTATTTTTCTTCTTCTCTTTTCTTTACATTTTTTACAATGTTTCCTAATAATAATAATAATAACTTTAACCCTTTTAATAATAATAATAATCGTTATGTCCGTCTTAACAATCAAAATCAACAAAACGTCAACGATCCTAATATGCTATCAAACGCGATGTTGTTCCAATTGATCCAACAAATGGGTTCTACGCCACCACAAATGTCGGGTTTTACACCATTCTATGCGCCACGACAAGATGGTTTATACGGTATTGGTGGGATTACGCCATCACAAAACACGCTGGGTTCATTTTTTGGTAACTTTTATATTGTATTGTACTTTATATATCTATATTGTACATGTCTTTTTTTTATATAATATTATGTCTTTCTTTATTTTTTGGTAACTATTTATATTTATATTGTACATATGTCTTTTTTTTAATATAATATTATGTCTTTCTTTATTTTTAGGTAACTTTTTATATTTATACATATGTCTTTATTTTTATATAATATTATGTCTTTCTTTATTTTTTGGTAACTTTTTATATTAATACATATGTCTTTATTTTTATAAATAGATCGACAATAAGTTATCGACACTCCATCTCTAAGACTATCACCGTGAAGACCACCATCACCAAGGCCTGTTTCCCCCGATGTTGAAATTGTTCAAGAAACTCAACCCGTAACTCAACCCGAAAACCAAGCCGGCGGTTCAAAGCCCAAGAAGCGTTCACACAAGAAGAAGGCCCCCGACGAAGTGAGGTCGAGAGCTCCCTCGATTCCATGGTCAAGGGAGGAAGAAATGGCGTTATGCACGACTTGGTTATCGGTTACCAAAGACCCGGAGGAAAGGTGTTATTTTTTTCGGTAATATAGATATATATTATTTTTTCGGTTATATATATATATATATTATTTTTTCGGTTATATATATATATTTATATAATTTTTTTCGGTTATATATATATAATTTTTTTCGGTTATATATATATTATTTTTTTCACTTATATATATATTTATATTATTTTTTTCGATTATATATATATATTTATACATACATATATATATATATATTTCGGTTATATATATATTTTTTTTCCCAAACCAACTGGGTTGGATTAGTGGTTGGAGCTCATGCCTCTGGAAACAGAGGTCATGGGTTCGATCCTCATGCCCAGCAAGGCTGGAGGTCCTTTTCTACCTATGGTAGAACCTGTAAGCAGCCTCTCTATCTTTTTGTAAGAGTAAGGCTGTCTACATATCAACCTCCCCCATACACCGTCAAAGATGGTATTGGGACCCAAAACCCATGGAAGACGGCATTGGGAGTTACTTATATATTTTTTCCCCAGTTTTATATAAAAACTATAAACAAATACGCATTTTTTTATTAGCTAACTATCAAAAGGAGAAGACGTATTGGTTGAGGATAACGGATGGTTTGAGAACACTTTTAAAGAAGCTGAAAGATTACCGTGACGCGGAAGGTGTTAGTGCAAAAGGGAGATTGGACTAAAGAGGCTTGAATCGAAGAATGCTCAACTCAAGCTAGCACAGTTGAAAGTGTTGAGCACCGACTGCGGTTATCTTAATGAAGAAGATAGATCAATTATGGATAAGGCGGAAGAAGAATATAGAGAGAAGTATCGTTAGTCGCAGTTTATTTATGTGTTGGACTTTATTATGTTTAATTTTAGTTTGTTTAAGTATTTTTATGTAATGAACTTTATTTTTAAATTATGTGGGATATTTTAAATATGGATGTGTTATATTTTGGAGTAAAAAAGTTAGAAAGAATAAGTAAAAAATAAAAAATAAAATAAAATGGTAGGAGAAACATGGATGCCACATGGCATATATCTCCCCACCCCTAAATATGTTTAACTCCCCCCTTTTCTCACCAAAACTCTCTTGCATACGTAGCGCCACATGGCTTTTATCCCCTCCTCTTCAACTAGCCCGACTCTTTTTAGCCTTATTTGGCAAGGCTTTGAGAGATTTTAGGAGCTTAAAAGCCCCACACTCCTTTATAAAAGCCCCTCATTTTATGAAAATTTGTCTAAAATTGGTTGAAAAATAAAAGCCATAACTTCTAATCTCAGCTTCAAACTCCAAAATTAACCCTACGTCATCATCACCCTAATTTGAAACTTTTATATCAAACATACATCTTAAATGTAACTTTAAAGACCGTATTTAGCAAATTTTAATTGTAAAATACCGCCGACAGCTCCATGCCAAGTTAGGCAGGACATGTTGAAATTTAGATTCTATTATATTGTTACACTATATTGTAACTAATCTATCAATCAGTTTAGCATTAATAAAATCAACTTGCTATATATGGATGTAATAAAAAGTTCCGATCACGTGTAGAGAAATAAAGTTTTATTCCTAAGACGACACAATTGCTGTGTATCTTTGTATATATCCCGTCAATTTTAAAATATTATATGATTTTCTCCAATAAAAACAAGGTTTGTATATGGCTGACAAGTTTAGACAAATTAGGTAGTTGTGAGTTTTTATCCCCTTCCATTTCAACAGACTAAGTAGATAGCGTGCGGCAACAATAATGATAGCGGTGTGGTGGTAGAAGTGACAAGTAGTGGTGAGGGAATTGGCAGCGGTAATGACGAGGAATAGTATACGTTATTGATATATATGTAATGAGGTAAAATAAAAGGGTAGATTTTTAAGGGAAATGCTAAATACAGCCCTAAGGGCTGTATTTAACGTGCATAAAAAATCTTGTATCTTCCATATTAAAAGTTCGCCTCCTGATTTTCATGGTAAATGTACAAACAATTTATGCACCTTAAACACAGCCTTAAGGGCTATATTTAGCAAACCTCTATTATTAAAGCATTTGATCAAATTGGGTGGAAATTATAACATATAATGTAACTAAAAGGATGTTTAAATTCAAACGAGTATACGATCAAAATGCAAATGTTAAAATCTTATATAATTTATATAGGCTAAGATAAACTATATATAACTCAAATATAAGATAAACTATTAATAACAACTACAAATAGGCTAAGATAAACCATAAAATATAAGAGTGTTAGGGCATAAGGAGTGGGTTGGAGGGCTGCAACGGGTTGGGCTGAAACCAGCGAGTACACCACTCCGAGTGTTGGCGGGTTGGACTGGAGGGTTAGGCGAAGGTATCACAAACCGGTTGCCATAAAATCAATTTGTGAGGGGGAGCGTGCCATATGAACGTTAGGGTGGGTCCCTTTTAACAAAGAAAAGAGCCATTTTTCAGCTTCAAATTAAATATATATATCTATACTCTTTATTAAAGATTATACACCCCTCTCAAAATGAAAAGAGTTACCAAAATGTCACATGCGAAATTATCAAAATATCCTTAATAAACACCCCACCATGAAAGGGTTTTTATAAATTACCAAATTTGCCCTTAATGAATTAATTTACATCCTAAGCTCTTATCTTGCTAATTTACATTCTAAGTCCTAATCTTATAAAATAGTTCTATTATATTAACATCAACTTACACCACTCGACACCAATTGTCGATTTCATCACCACGCGTCACCAACCCCACTATACCGTCGTCGTCGTTACCGCTGACGCATTGCGCGGGTACCATGCTCGTATATATATATATAGGGGAAAGATAATTTGAGACCAACTAAAAAAAGTTTAAAAAAGGACCATTGATTTTCGTAACTTACACACCACCATCATCATCTACTACGATATACAAGACTTTTTTGTAAAAACACTAAGACTTTTCAGCGACGGGCCCACAGAAAAATCATGTGTAACTTACACATGATTTTTCTGTGGGCCCGTCGCCGGAAAGTCTTAGTGTTTTTACAAAAAAGTCTTGTATATCGTAGTAGATGATGATGGTGTACAAAAATCAATGGTCCTAGTTGGTCCTAAAATAAGAGGTGGTCTCAAAATATCTCACCCATATATATATATATATATATATCCCCTTTTTACCTTTATTTAAACAACTATTCTTCCTTTTCAATCATCACAACAACATAATCAAAAACACACACACACACACTTTCACATACAATCTAGAAAAAATGTCTAGTTCATCTTCAACCAACCATCCTCCCGCCTATGCTTCCCGACTTATCCACGGGTAGTCCGTTTTTATTTTTTCAAGACGTTTTAGCAGAGGTGGAAGAGTTAGAAGAATCGGGTTGCTCTAGTGACACACGCACTTACATTGAATGACACCGGGAAGAAGCTCATGAATAACTAATGCGTGATTACTTCGCGGAACCGCCAAAGTTCGGTGAACGCTTCTTTTGTCATCGTTATCGCATGAGTAAAAGGTTGTTTTTAAAGATTGTTGGTGACATTGAAGCTTAATACCCGTATTTTCAACAGCATACGGACACAAGGAATAGACAAGGTTTCTCGCCGATACAAAAATGCACGTCGGCAATCAAGCAACTCTCGACCGGTGAACCATCGGATAACTTCGATGAGCATTTATGCATGGCCGATCGCACGTCACGTGAATGTCTTATCAACTTTTGTGATGCGGTCATTAATATATATGGGTGCAAGGTCTTATGTAGGACGACGTCCCATGACATAGCTATGATCCAACAGACGCATGAAGCGTGACATCATCTTCCCGGGATGCCTGGTAGTCTTGATTGTATGCATGTCGAATGGAGGAATTGTCCTAGGAGTTTGAAAAGGCAATACACACGTGGGGATCATAAAGTCCCTACGATCATGGTTGAGGTTGTCGCTTCACAAGATTTATGGATATGGCATTCGTTTTTTGGTCCTCCCGGGTCAAACAACGATATTAATGTGTTGAATCAGTCGTCTTTGCATCACACGGTCCGAAATGGGACGGCTCCAAACTCATCATTCATTTTTCGCGGCCGATATAACGTGGCTATTTGCTAAGTGATGAGATTTATCCTAGGTGGTCTACGTTTGTTAAAGCTTATCCACACCCTGTCGATCCAAAAGAAAAGAAGTTCATGAGAGTATAAGAAGTGACAAGAAAAGACATTGAAAGGGTTTTTGGTGTTCTTAAGGGAAAATGCAAGATTTTGGAGCCCCCGATTCTTTTTTTCGATTTTGACAAGATCGACAAAGTCGTCGAAGCGTGTTGTATATTGCACAACAAAATCATTAAGGACGACTGGAGGGCAATTTCACCAGTTCATATAATGGACCCACCGACACCGATAGTGTATGATCCGAGCATTTTACCGGAGTTGCATGACGAAAACGTCCATCACCGTCTCCGGTATGATCTTACAGAGCATGTACCGGGTATAGATTTGGCATACCTCGATGACCCGACTTTTCAACCACCACCGATTGAAGATTTAATTTAGTATGTTGTGTATTTTAGTATTAAAATTAATGTTGAACTGTTGTTTTTTTTTAGTTGTTTTTAAATGTAGTATTGTGTTTTTATTTATAATATGTGGTGTTTTAATAATAAAATGTTATGTTTTTTATTTTTTTAAAAAGAAAAAAAAAATTAGGATGGTTGAAAGTTTTATGAAATGCCACTAAAAGAAGTTGGGAGGGTTGAGTGGAAAGGTTGAAAAGGTAAAGTGAGGTGGATAAATAGTATTGGATGATTTTGGGAGGGTTCATAAAATCAACTTCACCACTCCTTATGCCCTTAATTAGTTATAGTGATGGGTAGACAAAGTGATGAGCTTTCTCTCAGAGTTGTTGAGGTCGACGATTACAAAAATAACGTGGTTATGGGATTGTTAAGGTCGTTTAGTTCACTTTGAAAAAGAAATGGGGTCGTCAGGGTCATTCGGGTCGTTTGGTTTCATTTATTTTCTTTAATTCTAGGATTGGTCATTTGGTTATTGTGTTATATAGTTTTTTAAGTTTATTACTCGTATTACGAATTAAATATGGAGTGTGAGGAAATTCCCAATGCCTTCGTCTCCGTCTTGTCTCACCATTCCGTCTCCGTCTTGTCTCACCATTCGTCTTTATCCAAGGGTTGAGTGAACACCATTAGAAATGATTAATCTCACACTCGTATTTGGGTGACTACTGACTAGTCCCTGTAGGGGCAAGTAAGTATTTAAGGGGTGTGCGAGATGTTTAAAAGATTAGTGATATAAATTATAGGTCCTATGCTAGTCTTTAAGATTAGTCTTTGATCGATGTGGCTTTGATATGGAGCTGACAATGATTAGTATTTTTTGAAGAATGAATCGGACGTTAGACAGCCTCATACAATTGGAGTGGTGGTGTTAACCGTTATTAATGTTCCTAATTAAGTTATCTAACATTAGTTTAAAATTAGGTAAACGCGAGAATACATAGCTAGCATTGGATGCCATTTTAGGAGCATGTAAGAATGTGACGAGCCCATGTGTGGGATGTTCCCAAAGGTGCAAATTGTTTGGCCATTTGCGGCTTTGCGCAGGGCAATATATTAATGAACAACCTTATTTTGATAAATAATTCGATTTTATATGTAGAATCATTCGCCAATAAAATTCTCATTCTCAAATAAATTATTGAAAAATGGATAGATATTTAATTAATATAAAAATGTAATGCAAACAGCCAAACAACCACCAACAAAATACACTTTCGGATCCCTCATCACTCGGGTGGGTTGTGTTGGATGTGCAGGTGGTAGAGGTATGCGGTGGCTAGCACACCGGTTCGAGCGAAAGGGGTAATTAATTTTAACCTTTAAATTTTTTATTTGCTATTTATTTTTTATTTTTAATAATATAATCATTAGTTTGAAAAAAAATATTTATTATTCCTTTCGAATGACTCCAAAGTCCAAAATTAACCTTTACTTTCAAAATCACTACAACAAATATGTTATTTATTAACACTTTTTTTTATATTTTTTAAAAATATTTAAAAAATTGTTATTTGTTCACACTTATAAATGTGTGAAAAGAACTCACATTTAAGTTAAAGAATCAAAATCTTTACACAATTATATATGTAAAAATAAAAAGTTCACATTTTCAAGTGTTCAAAAAAATATAATCGTTCACACATAAAATTGTGTAAGTAATTTGTGACACCATATTTTCTCACACAAGAGGAAGTGCGAGGAATTTAAGTGTAACAAATTAGCTATAACAATTTCTAGTGTAAAAATGTTTGACATTTTTTTACACTTTTAAGTGTGAACATTTTGTTTATGCATTTATACTTGTGAAAAAGTATGACTTTTTAAAATTTTTTTCACAATTCTAAGTGTAAATATTTTTTATACTATTTTAAATGTGAACAAAAAATAACATATTTTCCACATTTTTTAAAAATGTGAGAAAATAAATTTGAGCAATTCACATTTTTGTTGTAGTGAGTGTTATTGGAAATTTCTGAAGAATGTTAAAAAAAAATGGTTAGAAACATTTTTAAAAACATCCTCTTGAGATCGTATATGTTTTGAAAAAAATAATATAAAAACACGTCATTTTTAAATAGGTGGTCTCACTGATCACTCTCATAGTCTCACCTATAATTACCTGTTCACTCGGTTTTAACTAATGTTGCAAACAACAATTAAGCACTGGGGAACGTATCAATCTACTTTATTTACAATTACCTACAATTTCATTATGCAAGGGTTAGTTTAGTTGAACTATTTTACTGTTTTAATTAATTAAATCCATAATTATATATTTGCGTTTTATATACCGGATAATATTTTAACTAAAAAAAGATGATCTTGAATACCATTTCCTGAGGTAAATCTTTGTTGTATGTCCATGTCCTGGCACCATGTCTTAAATGGATTTTCAGCAAATTGCTTCCCATTATCGCTAACCATCATATGAGGAACTCCGAATCTGCATACTATGTGTTCCCACACAAAATTGATTACCCGTTGCCCTGTAATGGTTGCTAACGGCTTCGCCTCTACCCACTTTGTGAAGTAGTCCACAGCCACTATCAAAAATTTCATGTTACCAATGCCTCTAGGGAATGGACCGACTATGTCGATTCCCCATTTGTAAAATGGCCATGTTGTTGTAACCGGGATAAGATCTCGCCTAGGTCTGTTGGACATAGGTGCATGCATCTGACATGATTGACATTTTTCAATTTCTTCCTTGGCATCTCGATATAAGGATGGCCAGAAGTATCCAAGCCTCATGATCTTGGTTGTAACTGATCTTGGTCCTGCGTGGATACCACATGTTCCACCATGTACTTCTTGGATGAGTTATTTTGCTTGCGAAGGACCTACACAACGAAGATGGGGGCCAAGGAAAGATTTTCTGAACAAGGATCCTTCCATGATTAGATACATTGGTACTTTCATCCTTATTTTCTTTGCACTTTCTTTATCTTCAGGAAGGGTTCCTTCTTTGATGAAATTGTATAGTGGGGTCATCCAACATTCAGCTTCCTCCACTTGTGAAACTTCCTTTTTTGGTACTATGGATTTTTCTTCCAACACCTCCACTAGCACTTCCTTTGTAAGATGAGCAAAGGTTAAAGATGCAAGCTTACTTAAGGCATCAGCCTTCTTATTTTGGCTCCTGGGAACCTGCTCTATGCTGAATTTCTTGAATTCTGAGATAACCTTTCTGGCTTCCTCCAAATAAAACTGTATGGTTTTTTGACTTGCCTCAAATTCCCCTTTTATCTGATTTGCTACCAGTTGAGAATCAACATAAGCATGAATATTTTCTACCTCCATTTTTCTAGCTATTCTTAGCCCTGCTAGGAGAGCTTCATATTCAGCTTCATTGTTGGAGGCTAGGAAGTCAAAACGGAGGGCATAGGTGTATTCCTTTTTCTTTGGATCAATGAGGATGAGGCCTGCTCCAGATCCTTCAGCACTAGCAGCTCCATCAGTAAAAAGAGTCCATGGTAGGCTTCTTTGCGTTTCTTGGCTGAAACGTTATTTCGTGCTCCCCGAGCTCAATTGCCCACTTAGCTAGCCTACCAGATACTTTAGGCCTTGAGAGGACTTGCCTGATGGGCTTATCTGTGAGAACTTGGATAGGATGGCCCTGAAAGTATATTCTAAGACGTCTAGCCGAATGGACTAGAGCAAGAGCTAACTTTTCCAAGGCCGGGTAGTTTATCTCGGGCCCTTTCAATGCCCGACTAACAAAGTATATGGGCATCTGAGAACTTCTTCTATCTGCTAACAACACAGCACTTACACATTCTTTGGAGGCAGCCAAGTAAAGAGTGAGCGTCTCCCCGGGTATTGGGGCAGTAAGTGTTGGTAGGTTAGCCAAAAATTTCTTCATATCTTGGAATGCCTTTTCAGCCTCTTCTGTCCAAGAGAAATCTTGCTTTCTTAAGCACCCCTTCAAGGTTTTAAAGAATGGGAGGGATCTATCAGCTGCTCTAGAAAGGAATCGGGCTAAGGAAGCCAACTTCCCATTTAAACTTTGCACCTGTTTCTTTGTCCTTGGAGAAGTCATATCTATAACTGCTTGAATCTTTTTAGGGTTGGCTTTTATTCCTCTTGCGGTAACTATGTGACCCAAGAATTTCCCTTCCTCCATTCCAAAACTACATTTGGAAGGATTTAGCTTCATATTTATCCCCCTCAATGTATTAAAAGTTTCTTGGATATCAGTTATCATGGCATTCTCTTCATGGCTTTTGATGACTATGTCATCGACATAGGCTTCAATGTTTCTTCCGATCTGATGTTGGAAAGTTTTATCTATAAGTCTTTGGTAAGTTGCTCCTGCATTCTTCAAGCCAAATGACATTTTTTGGAAACAATAGATGCCCTGGTCCGTGTGGAAGGTAGTCTTGTCTTCATCACTTTTCTTCATTGAGATCTGGTGGTATCCCTTGTAAGCATCAAGGAAGCACTTTAATCTGAACCCACCCAGGGATTCCACCTTCCAACCTATTTCTGGGAGAGGATAATTATCTTTAGGACAAGCTTTATTGATATCTTTAAAATCAACACACAGCCTCCATGAGCCATCCCCCTTCTTGACCATAACTGGGTTTGCTACCCAAGTCTGGTACTTAACTTCTCTGCATATGCCTGCCTCAACCATCTTGTCTACTTGCTCACAAGCAGACTTGCTTCTGTCCTGAGCCATACCTCTTTTCTTTTGTCTTATAGGGACTATGTTTGGGTTGGCGTTTAAGGCGTGCTCTGCAAACTTTCTTGGGACACCCGTCATGTCTGATGTCTCCCATGCAAAGACGTCCAGATTTTCTTTCAAGAGGTTGATCAACTTGCATTTTGTCTCTTTGGGAAGTTGAGACCCAATGATAACTGGCTGCTTTGGGAATTTTCTATTTATGATTATCTTCTGCTCAGGGCCTTCACTTGCTACTCCAATTGACAAGTCATGTTTCACTTCTTTTGGTCTTTCCTTATTAACTTGTTTGCCCTCCCTTGGCCATATCATGCGCCCTTTTATGGTGGCCACCCCAGATGGGGTGGGGAACTTAACCATCCCATGGATGGTTGACGGTACGACCTCGAATTTTTGCATGGATGGCCTACTGAGCAACGCATTGTATGGTGAAGGTGCTCTAACAATGGTGAAGTCGATAACTTCAATTCTATGGAGAGGGTATTCACCCATCATTACCTCCATACTTACTTCTCCAATGGGCCAACTAGATTCACAATTGAAACCAACTAGAGGGGCCAAAGGTGGGCGCTTGAGGTCTTTAACTCTTTGAGGGAGTTTATTGAAGCAATGCTCATTGATAATGTCAGCAGAACTCCCATTATCTAAGTATATCTTTCCAACCTCGAAGTTTGCCAAGCGAGCTTGTATGACCACGGGGTCTGAGGATACGGTTTCAATTGGTGGAAAAGAAATTGGAACTACGGCCCAATCCTTTAATACATTTGCTTTTCGCTTTTCTGGATCTCTTCTTTGGTGGACCATACAAACATGTCCTTCTGCAGGGTCCGGATCGTCATTGTTTTCTTTTTTGACTGATGCTTTCTGCCATGCAAAGGTTTTCTTTACAGAAGTTTTTCTTCCCTGCTTTGCTCCAGGGACAAGATGTTCCAATTTTCCTTCTTCTAAAGCCCTCTTGATTTCTGCTTGGAGTTCTCTGCAATCATTAGTATCATGTCCATGATCTTCATGAAAGTCACAGTACTTGTTCATGTTTTTCTTTGCAGATCTGAGAGGGGGAGGGGGCTTGAAAGTTGTACCCACCCTCTCAGTTTTTAAAATCTCTTTTGGAGATTTTGTTAAGTGTATAAGGTAGACACTTTTTCCGTATTGAATGGGCCTTTTATCTCTTCTGTCATCCGGATGTTCATCTTTTCTTGTATCTCTTCTGTAATCCTCCCTGCGCCCATCTCCCCTAACATCAAAACGAGGCCTTTTGGAGGGTCCTGCCCATGACTTATCCTTCCTTATCATCCCTCTCACTAAAGTAGAGGTTTCTCTAGAGCGGAGATAGTCATATGCTCGATCAATGGCTTCTTTGAAAGTCTTAGGAACCTTTGTTGTTAACTTATCTTGGAGTCCTCCTAGGTGTAAAGCAAGAGTAAAGCCTGAGATCTGTTGACTCTTTGGTAGACCAGGTATCCTTTGACATTCTTGAGTGAATCTCAAGATGAAGTCTCTGAGTGGCTCATTCTCCCTTTGTCTTATTAAGTGGGCTTCCAAGTGATTATGTTGGTGCTTCTTTTGTTGGAAGAAATGGGCGACAAATTTTTCTTTCAGATCTTGGAAGTCTTTTATACTTCTTTCAGGTAAACCAGTAAACCAATCCCTAGCATGCCCTTGCAACGTTCCAGGGAACAAGTGACAAGCCACAGGGTCTACCCACTTTTCTGTGAGTATTGCTTGGTCATATAATGCTAAGTGGTCTTCTGGATCCCTAGTGCCATCATAAGTTCCCACAACTGGAGGAACTTTTTGACCATATGGGAATGGGTACTCCGCAATCCAATCACAGAACCTTGATTTGACAGCGGATCTTGGAATACTTACAGCTCGTGCCTACTCCCCTGCTTCTTCACCAGATAATACTTTTAACATCTTCAACAGTTCCCTTGCCGGGTTTGGTGGTGGTGGTGTTGGTTCTGGACGAGGCTGTTGCTTCTTAAGCTGCTCCACCATTAAAGACATCAAAGATTCCACAGCCCCCTGAGGGATGGTTGGAGGAGGGGGTGGAGGTGGAGTTGGTTTGAGTATATTGGTAAGTTGTGATAACCAATCTTGATTAGGCTGTGCTTTAGATGGGGAGGTATGTGTTTGGGGAGGTGGTTGGGATGACTCCCTCATAAGCTTTAGGAATTCTACCAAGTGACTTTCCTGGACTATAATGGTCCCAGATGAGCTAGGGACAGATTGTTCAACTGGGGTTACTTGGTCACTTCCAAGTGAAGATGATGTGTTAGGCAAGGGTGTGACAAGAGGAGAAATTGTCGGAATGAAATTTTGAGCCTCATGACTCTTGTTTTTCAAAAACCCTTGGGTGTTGGTGACAGAATCATTTATGCCTACCATTGAGGTGGATGGTGAGGGTGATGTTCCCCCTATAGAAAACAATGACCCTATAGTACCCGAGTCTAGGGCGGGTCTTGTAGTGACAACATCCTCAGATGAATATTGGAGTCTAGATCTCACCTCGGATAATTTTTTATCAGAGATTCTCTTTTCACCTTGGTTATGCTTAGTACTTTGTATAGTTATGAGAGGTGAAGGAGTAATGGTGGTATCTTTTTGAGATTTTTCCCCATCACTTGCCTTAGCCTCCATAGACCCAGGTGATGTTATTTTTGAGAGTGGAGTTTCTTCCCTAGCCATGCAAGACTAAGAAAAAGGAACAATGAAATGGTGATTTTGATCTTTACTATAATGGAATCCGTTCAATAAACGGGTCCCACAGATGGCGCCAATGTTTAAACCTAAGTAATTGGCTCAGTGACGAATTAGGGTTATTACACAATCATTACTCTCCTGATGAATCAGTGCAAACCTAACAAACTCTTGACGAGTTTAAGGTGGAATGATTGAGTAATAAATATGAGATAGATATTGAATGAATCTTGATTGATTGTGAGCATTAAATGTGAATTGAATGAATGTCGTTTGAAGAATTCTTGACAGAGTATTTATATAGGAATATTCAGGAGGGCTACATAAATCTTTCTAAGATTCATGTACAGTGAATATCCTTTTTGTAGCAATAACGTAACGTATATTTATTTACTAAGCTGTTCATATATATATATATGTGTGTGCATATATATTAAGTAAATATAATGTACAAGAATTCAAGTGCATTGGGCCTATCCCACTGCTATAGTGAGCCGAATCCAGGACCCTAATTCCAAGTATTATAAGCAACTAATTAAAGAGGGGGAGAGAAGCAGGATATATATTTATATATATTAGAGGCGGGATATTAGAGAGGGGAAAGAATTAAAACACAATTTTAGTCCTTCCTCCCTTAGATCCGACCCGGTTCCTCACCCGGTTTCTCTATTGCTTATATATAACGGCGGTGGGAGAAGAAGCAATCCGACCCGACTTATTTGTATGCAATCCTACCCGTTTACATTTATATCTCTCTCTATATATATATGTCACGGTGAATACATATATATATTGAGGGTGGTTTCGTCTGGGGTACATTCATTCATACATCCCTTTCGTCCTATCCGGTTATAGGTCCGACCCGGGTGCTTCCCTGATCCATGTCTCGCCCGGTTGTAGATCCATCTCACCCGGTTAGACTTATCAGGGTCTGCCAAGAATGATTTTTATAACAAGTCTAGATGTATGTTCCTGATCTGGGTTTTCTTCATCGGTTTAAGTATGAACCTTTAATCCCCGGATATCCATACGGGATCAGATACATGTTCTTTTATTCGTATGGGTTACTTAATTATAACACAATGAGCTGCCTACAATAAGCATCATTATTTAAGACGTTAACAATGATCCAATAATGTATAAAATGCATATAACAACCGCATTCACGAAACAATCAATAAAATTCATGGGTATTTTTAATTTTTTATTGATATAAACTTAATTATTTTCACCCAAAATAAAATTATAACTTAGTATAGTATTATGTAATGAAACGTATTAGAGTGGTTAAAGCTATGCATGTAGGGTCTTGAAAAATGTTACACTTAAACGTGATTTATGGAAGTAAATTTATTTATTTATCCATGGAGAATCTTGTGGTGTCATATTATATTAAACTGTGATCTTGTGTTATGTTATATATATCCAACAATACCAAACATGGCTATTCTGAAATTAGTTTATTAATAAAAAATAATAATTTATTTATATGCATAAATATTAAATCTGGGAGAATATTATGGAATTCTATCTATATCTATATATATATATATACAAGGATTTTTACCCCGCACGATATGTGGCTCTTGGATTATATTTTCAAAACTTTTAGTATTGAATCAATAAAGTCTCTAATAAGCAACGTTTCGATAAAAAAAATTATATAAAATAATTGAAAATATTTAAAATTCAAATATTTAAAATTTTCTTAATAGTCAAATCCACTGCATAAATGAGTGGACAAACAAAATATTAGAATACATACAAACAATTAGCAACAACAATTTTGTGGAATAAACTTTTTATATTGATTTAGTATAAAACACATATTTATATAGACGCTTCTATATGTTAGTAATTAACAAACTTATTTATTGAAAAAAATGTGCTAGCAATTATTTATTTAGAAACAAATTAAAAGTTTATTATTTTATTCATAATATGTTGTGATTTTATCTTATTGATATTGTAACAAAAAAGGAATGTAATATATATTAAATGAAAAAAATTTATAAAGATGATACATAGAAAATATCTTATGTGGCAAAATCTAAAGATAGTTTTATGTTGAGTTGGATGACTCTAAAAAGCTAGGATAACTATTGCTTTATTAGGTATATAGATATAGATAGATATAGATATTGGGAATAAAAGATCACATGCATATCAATGCAACAGATGGATGGAATGATGTCTTTATGTTGTCGGATGATAGTTTATAAGTAATTATTATTTAGAACCGTTAACTTATAATTTAGCACAAGAAAACGAATAAGTAAACCATGTATATATATATGATTTGGTGACATAAATCCATACTTATTGAGACCACTAAGCTAGCTAGTATCTCATATAAGTTTATTAAGAAGTACTCATATACAATAATATATGTTTATTATGATTTTTCTTATCTAACAAAGAATAGATTTGGTGACATAAATCCATGCATATTGAGACAAAAAAAAGCAGTTGAACTAGTATTATTAAATGAGAGTAAATCTCGATTAATATTTATCTTTTGTTGTTCATCATACTACCATAATTATTAAGAATTTAAATACAGAATTATAAGGAGAGGTTGCAAGGTGGACCACTAAATTGAGCTATGGACATTGCTGTGGAAACCCATCGCAAGTTGCCACATATCATTCCCCGAATTTCTTTTCTACTTTTTATTGGATATTGACGAACCTATAATTATTCTATAATAACTTGCAAATTATAACATCTAGATCCATATATCTTCAAAATTTTAATCTTTTATGACTTAAATGTATGAAAATTTAATATATTTATATCCAGTGTTGCATACAGGTCTAAAATCTAGTAAAAAGACTAATTAAAGTTTTAACAATAATAGTCTCACTTCCACCGTTCGATAAAAAACCGACCAATTAAGGTTTGAGGCAGTTTACTTAACCGCTAACATGACCAGTTTCCGGGTTGACCAGTCGAGTTTTAAAAACATCGGTAATAAACTTCAACAACTAAATTTTGGAGGGATCGAGTAAATCGAGAAATAGATATAAAAACAAGCAAGACATAGCCAAGAACTGGAAAAGCAGGTACAATCATCTGATGCGAGCGGGGGCGGGGGGGCTAGATAGATAGATGATGGGGATTGACCAATCAAAGTTGACGTGGTGGACGGATCAGATCAGGCGGTACCAACCCAATCATCCATACATACGTGCAGAAAGATCAGCAGTGTGTTGTGTGTAGTACTACTAGCTAGTGTGGGGTTGCATGTTGCTACTGTTTACCTCTGCAAGTTTCTCATGATCCATCATCATCGACTTATATGAGTATATATATAGAATTCGAAGCCTACTTACTTTAAATCTCTAATCATGCTCTAAGCTAAGAGGAATTAATACTCATGAAAGGAGGGAGGCGCAACTTGCCCCATGTGACACCTAAGCTTAGGTGTTGAACCTTTCACATACTAAAATTTTATTATTTCTTTTTTAATGAATAAATGCATTCCCCCCATGATTTTTATAGATTAAAAAACAATATGTAAGTGTTCCACACCTAAGCTTAAATACCCGACAGCCTTATATACTATCACTTTATTCCGGGCAGGGATAAAAATGGAGATGAAGATTACAAATCGATCGGAGTATGGTATAAAAATAACATCCATGAAACCTTTATCATACTACCATATTTAATCGTCCTGGTAGAATAGTATATATTACATACATTTGAAATACTCGTATTGAACTACTCACTCAATTCCATTTTAGTTGTCTGCTGTTGCCTTTTAATATTATTTTGTTTCAACTCTGACCGTAAATATTTTGATTTGTATTATATAATGCTTGGTGAAAGTTATAAAATTGAAAAGTTCGTTTAAAATCAAATTTATTTATATATTTTATTCAAGTGTTATATAACATAAACAAAAATATTTACGGTGACTTTAAAAGTTAATATTGTACAATTAAAATGATAAGGGTGAGTATATAATTAGTAAAGAGATAGAGCGAAAGGGATATTCAATCTTCAAAGTTTGTAAGTCGTTACAATCTGTTACCTCATTAAATTTCATCCCTTCAATTAATTCTGTTACGTTTTCAATGTCATATCTTTATGGTTATATATGTTGGTAGTATTAAGACACCAATTACCCCCTTTCATGTTGAAATGTCTTTCTCGTTGTTGTCATTGTCTAGAAAGTGATGTTTTCAACTTTTATGCATGTGTCGTTATAAAATTCATATATATATTATTTGATTATTTATTTATGCTTCATTATATCTTCTACCGATCGATCGATTGAAGTAGATAAGAAAGAAAACCTCCATATAGATCGGCCACTAGCTAGCTAATTAGTGTTCATTCAAAATTTTTATTAATATATTCTACTCTAGCATTTTAGTGTCGAATTCTTTCACCAATTATTCCCTAGCAACTCTACTATATGAATATACATATCTTAAACTTATGTAATTAATTCTTGCCACAAAACTTATATAATCAACCAAAAAAAAAGGATGAAATTTTAAACTTTATGTTGACCATCTGATAAACAAAATACTTAAAAGTTAAAACTAGGTAAAGTTATGTTATATTACAACCTTTTTAATTACGTAAATCTGTAACTAATGAGATTACTCAATGCAAAGAAATGTAGCCCAATATCCGATGTGAGAGAGAGTGAGAGTAGGGCCCAATTCACAAAGACTTATCATACAACATAACATGCATGGCATGCATGGCATAAAAGCTTTAAAAAGATTAAAATATAAAAAAAATTAAAAATATATATATATATATATATATGGAGGAGTCGAATGCTAATATGCTATCATATCGATCAGATCTACAGACCAAAAGAAGCCATTGGAGACCCCACGACACAGGTATCACGGACTCAATCTCTTCTCTCTCCTCAAAGACTTGTTCCTTTAAAGGTCCAATCTTTAATTATGTAGTAATCATTTTTTTATAAAAGGCAACTCACTTTTTTTCAAATCAATCCATGTGAAAATAAAAAAATTACATCCCATCATCAATTATTTACCCTTTTTGTTTCTATGAACCCCACTTTTTAGAACTACAATTGCATGGATGGGGAATAAATAAAGATTTTTTTCCTTCTACTTTTCATTAAAAGTTTAAAACCATGTTTTTAACCTTTTTCCCTCTTAATTAACTATATCCCACAACTTTAAGTTTGACTTTGCAAAAAATATAACATAAATTGATGCGTCAAATATGATGAATAGATAATAGCTCACTTCTTTAGTTTTATATTATATAAATATAAATATAAATATATTAGTTTTTTGAGATCAATGGTTTACATCGATCCCTTACTAATTACTTGCCAAATATTTCATTAAAATGGTACATATTACTCCATCATGCAGTGTTTCCTTGACGAGTTCCGATCATTGTTTGAAATTCTGGTATACTATCATTGGTTACGTAATTATCCGAAAATGACCACTTAATTATTAGTTTAAAATTTAGATTCTCAATGGCTCAAATTGTCAACAAAAAATAATTAGTCTGACTAGCTAAGGAACAATCGAGCACCTTATTTCAACCTCTATATTTGTTGATAAATATAAGTATAAACAAATTCCAATTGTAAATATTGCATAAATATACAAGCTAGTTGAAAAAGATTTCAACTTCGATTATGAAATATGTATATAAATATATTGAAATGGACTCTATAATTTAATTTATTAACCAAGACCGGATTCGTACTTTATTTTGGATTCATACTACATTTCAAAGCAAATAATCTTGAGAATAATATGATGATGACATCTTTAACCTACTACACTTACGGTTTAATGTTACATGCCTTTTCGTTACAAAATATTACTCTTTACACAAAAGATGACAAATACAATAGTTATATGGATTAATACACAATCATATAATACGTAATACATTATACTTTATACAATATACTATATATATGTTATATAATTGGAAAAATCATTGTATGTATGTTTAAAATATAATAAGATTGAAGGTCCTCATTCCCGTTATTCACAAACATTAGCTAGACTATCCACATCAGTTCATCATGTCATTTTAATAAACATCCTAATTGGTATGTCACGTTAGCTCTCCATCTATCATTCTCACAAGCGCTTGTTACCCACAATAACTAGAACAATACCCGGTCGTTGACCCGGGTTAGAACAATGAATTAACGAAAGTGCAAGTATCCCAATAAATTAACAAAAGTGAAAATATGTTTAAAGTACTTGAAACATGTTCAAGTTCGTCTATAAAAGATAGAGTGAATTAATAAAAGTGTAAATATCCAATGTTTATTAGAAAGACGTAACATGAAACGTCGCAAAACCAGATATAAGATTGGTAGAAAAACAATGAACGAAAAGTATAAGCCCTGTAGTATACAAAGATGAAGTTTAGTATAAATCGAGTATCGTAATAAGATAACCTTTTAACACTTATATATATAAGTGTTATATATATATTTATTATAACACATTGAGGCTATCAATACTCGATCTAATCCAAAACTAACGCGAAAAAAACCGGGTTAGACTTGCATATTTTTTACTCTCTAACCCGCCAAGTTGATTATTTCGTGTCGGGTTGACCTTTCAAATTAAGAAGTCGACCCGTCAACCAAATAATATTTTAAACTTATATAAACTTCTAATATGTCAACCCACCAACCCATAAGACCCAAGAATCCATTACCTGTTTGACCTGAAATCAATCCGCCAACCTACAAACCCACCAAGCCATATGACATGTTGAAACTAAAATTAATCCACCAACCGATTTAATCCGACGCTCGATTATCCTGTGTCGATGGGATGGTTTCGGAATAACCATTTGAGAAAATTGGGTTGAAATTTCTATCCTGATTGTAATATCAGGTGGAGTTCAAGTTAGGTATTTTTAACCCATCAATTCGAACCAGTTGACCCTGACACGACATTCTATGTATACTATATCCTTTATAAAAAAAGTTTCTAACTTATTTTAAGCTTAATAAAAGTCTTATTGAAATAGAAAAGCTCATTATAACTTAAAAACGTATTTATAAATAACTTAACTAAATGTATAATTCTTTATATCTACATAAATATGTAAATTATGTCATTTTAGATTTTATAAATATATAACTCTGGTAGTCTATAGACAATAATTGTTATGCAAACAACCACCCCCCCCCCTAAATAACTCATCTTCTTACTTTCAATTATGAAAATTAAATAAAAGATGTTTTATAAAAGTAAATGGATTTTATATTATATTATAATAATAATAGATAATTAAAAATAATAATAACAAAAATAGTAATAATAATAACAACCACAACCTTAACAAAACTAAGGCATATTGATCTACTTCCAAAACTAAAACAAAATAATCGTAAAATATTGTACTGTAATCAAGAGCATTTATAAAAAAAACACAAGAAAAATCGCTGATGCACTTTGATACATAACCAATATAAATTTTTTTAAAGAAGGAAAAATAAATTTTAACCATCAATTTATAATCTCAACTATTTTATGTGTTGATAGACAACCGACAGTAATTATAATCTCGAGTATTATATATTTGTTGAGTGTGCAATTAGCCAGTTATGCATCTATGTTCTCAATATTTTAAGTTTTATATATTTTGTTAAAATACATCATGATGCATCTAGATTTAATTTATATATCAGCTCTAATGTTCTAATTATGGATTAACTGAAATACATTTAAAAAATCGGATTGTGCATTAGACATGCAAGTCATATGAAAGTAATTACCATGTAGTATATAATTACCATGTTCTATCTATTTAATAGCTACTATAATTACGAAAGCATATATCAAATGAAATAAAAGAGTTACCATATTTAAAATAGTCAAACTTGACTTTTAGTTAAAAGGGCCTAAATTAATTTGCTTATGAATTTAGATGGTTAAGATTAAAAGTTTCATTTATTTTTTAGATCAATACCCGGTCGGTGACCGGGTTACCAAGTAACTTAAGAGACTTATATCTAACAATAAAGTTTATTATTACATCGAGCATAATGTTAAAATAAAGTCTTAAACATTTTATATAACATATATAGAGTCGGTGTAATATATATTATGATTATAATACTCGACCTTACACAAAATTTAACTTGAAACCGATACGAAAAACTGGGTTAGGGTCGTAAGATCTGACTCGGTAATCCACCAATTTGATTTTTTTTTGTCGGGGTCGGTTGATCTTTTGGGTTATTAGGTCAACCCGTTGACCCAAAAATACAAAAAATTATATAATATCTTTTGATAGGTCGACCCATGAATTTGTTTGATCCGATAACACACGCCCATTTGAATTGAAATCAACCAGTTAATCCGTCAACCATATTATAGAGCTTTTCTTAAAATAAAATTTGGGATAATTTTTTCCCGCTTCTTTCTCTTGGTCACTTTTTTCTTTATTTTTTAAATTTATAATTATCTTTTACTCTTTATCTTTTCTTATTAGATATATATAACATACATATAATAAAATTATGTATTGTTTTGATGAAACTTATGGATATATGTCATAGATGCATCTTCTTTTATTATTATTTTTATTATTTAATATTAAAGTTAATATCTATTTTCATATAATAAAAGTTTTAGCTATCAGTTATTTAATTATATTTTCTTTCTCTTAAAATAAAACCAATCGTATAATAAATATAGTTCCTTCGTATATCGTACGAGGTTGATAGACATCAAAAGTTAATGTTTAGTTCGTACATAAAATATGCTTAAATTGAAAGTAATTACCATGCAGTATATAATTATCATGGTTATGGTAAAAATACACAAGACATTTTGAACGTAATTACTATGTACTCAGTATTAAATAGTTACTATAATTACAAACGTATATATTGAATATAATGAAAAGAGTTACCATATATATAATAGTCAAAGTTGACTTTTAGTTTATTAATTAATTAGTTACCATATCTGCAATCCTAATTTCAAAGGCTCAGATTATTTTGTTTATTAATTTCAATGGTCCAGATCAAAAGTTAAGTTTATTTTTTTCTCTCTGCTCTACCGGCAATATATATATAATAATAATATATTACAAGTATCTTTCTTATAGCAAATCAAATAATTTTTAAAATAACTTTTGTCTTCTAACTTCATATATATCTCCCCATCCTTCCTCGATCATACTTCCTCACAAACAACCAATTATGGACATTCTCCATATCATTGTTCACATGAAAACTTTTCTCACAAACACCCTCCATATGATCACAAATTATAGCGTACATGCATGTTCAATAGACAACTGTTTAGATATACATTTTTCAACAAAGTTGCTTATTAGATGTTTTTATATTGAGTATGGGTTGTGTTCTAACTATCTAATTTTAAAATTTTCAACTCCAAGTCGTGTTTGCAAGATAGATCTATTTTACTTACTATTTACTATGTAACTACCAAGAAGTCGTGTTTAAGTTATTTTCAATGACATGTGAAAAAATCAAAAATATATATATATATATATATTTAGTAGAATCCATATGTCATCACTTAATAGTTTAATGAGGATTATTAAGTTAATCTTCAAAAATATATATCATTTTACAAATTATATTTAACAGATGAAAAAACAATTATAGTTGAATACATTCATACACATAAGTTGGATGCACTTATATACTGTATACATTAATTTAAAAGATGTAATAATATTTTATATTATTACTTTAATGAAGAGTAGTCAAGATGTAAAAGGACATTATAAAAGCTTGCGACAACATTTCAAGATTTAAAATATATAACTTTTTTTATCTGTAAAAAGATGTGTAAGCGGGCTTTTTAATGTAAGTTAAATTATACGGTTTAGTTTTTGGTTAATTGTTATTATTTGTAATGAGCTAAGTTAAATTCATATATATTTTCTTATATATATATATATATATGTACCCAAAAAAAAGCCAGACTCCTTAAAAAATCGGGCATCGGCCCGTCGTTCACTTTGTCCACCTCCTAAACCGGTCTTGAGATATTGTACCGACATCATATGGCTCATACGAGGTGAGTCGATGAGTATTCAATTGTGACACCGGGGCTAGGGTTCCCTCCATTACCTTATTTATTTATTTATTTACTAATGTAACTCTACATTAATATAATACGAAATACCACTTTCAATTTATAACTTGTATCTATATCACTTTATAAATTAATCAAGTATCCATTCTTTTTAAGTACTAGTATCCATTACTAGTTTAACTTTACTAAACAATATTTCCAATTCATTTTTAGTAGTTGCAACTATTATCTTAAATATAACACAAATCTCTTTTCTCTTCAAACGTCCGCATACAAAGTCAGTGGTACGTGGACGGAACCAAACAACGTCATCATTTAACCATGTACGTATATCCTTGCCGAAAGTTTTAAAAGTGATCCATTGTAGTGTATCGCATGGAGACATTTTTTTTGTATTTAGTTAAAAAGATTTTAAACAATATTATATATATTCAAACGAAAATCTAAGATATCAATTAAGAAATTATTGATTTTGGGAAATGTTTTTTTTGTTGTTGTTGTTGGTTAAACTAGAGATATAACTAGACGACCTTGTACGTATCATGGCATCAAAGAAATCAATTCTATTGTCTAGGGGCTTGTATTACATTATCGAGGTGAGTTTTGTTTCCTTTTTATAGACTATATTGTTTTCTCATGGTCTTTTTAAAGAAATAAACAAATAGTCGTACTACTGCAAAATTTTCACTTCCCCAAGCTATAGCTAGACTTTCTCTAGTTTTGTGCATGTATATACGTGTCCAAAAGAATATTAAATGTTTTGAAAAGTACATGGTGTTGATAATAGGAATTTGAGGTTCGAAAACCTCCAAATGACCCAAAACTCTACACATTCTACTTACAAGCAGCTAGCAGCCAATTTACATAACATTAATTATCTATTTATAATATATGTATATAACAGAGAGCTAGCTAGGGGGGCCCAAATAAGCAGCTAAATTAATCTATGGCTGACCCTCTTTGAAAATAAGGGCTAAAGATAAAAAGGATATACAGTAGACGAAGAATTGAAGAGTAAGCAAATTAATTAAGCATCCGGCCACAAGTAAGAGAGAGAGAAAATATTCTTGTCTTTGGTTTTTTGTTAATTAGTGATATATATATATATATAAATATAAGAAAATTAAAAACACACCAAAAAACACAGCAATTAAGTTGTTATAAGTAAACTCCACCAGATCTCTCTTTCTGTCTGGAACGTAACTCACAGTTAGTTTCTCTTTAGATTATTGTGGTTTTTTGTTTGGTTATAGTAGTTGGTGATTTATCATCAGCTTCTTGTTTCAGCTATATATCTTTCTAGCTAGCTTGTGTTTTTAAAGTAAAATTGTTTCTTAGCTCTTTTTTGGCACAATCCTACATATATATAGTTCTAGTCCTGGAAGTTTTGTTTTTAATACACATAATAAACCAAATCAATCTTTTACCTGTGTGTTTTTGTTTTTGTATTCTAGTTTTGTGGTTTTGAAAATCTTGTTGTTTGTTTTTTCAAGTCAGTCTTTGCTAAACTACAACTAACCAATCTTAATCTGTAGTAGTATCTTAACTACTGAAAGCTAGTAAGACAAGAACAAATTAAACCTTAGTT
Organism: Erigeron canadensis; assembly: GCF_010389155.1. NCBI lineage: Eukaryota > Viridiplantae > Streptophyta > Magnoliopsida > Asterales > Asteraceae > Erigeron > Erigeron canadensis. The sequence goes on from NC_057766.1 coordinate 37,050,441, forward strand.
TGTACGTGGATATGATGTCCGGTGAGATGTTTCCAATTCCTCTTCAAGATTATCATCATCATCATCATCTTAACAGTCAACAACCACCAATAACTACTACTACTACTACTAATGACCCAAATAACCCTACTCCTAAACCAACCTCTAATTTCAAGAAGAAAAGAAACTTACCAGGTACCCCAGGTATGAATAATTTACATATATCATCTAGCTTCTTTTTTTCCCTTTCTACTCAAGTGTGTGTGTATGTATACACACTCAAACACTTGTTAAGTTAAAGCTAGATTTATAGATTGCTTAGTTTAATTGGTATCTTAATTATACATAAGAATTATATGTGCATACATATACTTACATATGTAGTATATAATACAGTAGTAAAAATATAATTACCTATTAATTCTCTTTGACTCTATATACTAGTATATAGTAGATGAACTTGTCTGCTTAATTATAGCTTCTCATTTATGCATTTTGATATATATTGACATGGTTAATTAGAAATGATTTAGATTTTCCAAGTTCAATATAATCAAGTACTTTGTTATTGACATATGGATTCGATCACACCAATAATTCAACCATATATAGACATCTTATAAATTAAGGTTTGAATAAAGATAAATGGATTTTTCTAGTAATTAATTTGATTTAAGTAATCAATAATCAATTATACATGGGACGACAAGGGTCTATTTTATTTTTAAATTGTTGTATTTAATTTTCTACTTTGAGTGTTATCCAAAGTCATTATGAATACATTCCTATTTGACTACTCTAATCATATATATCCTAAAATGTAATTATTTGACTATCCAAAAATATACTCTAGGTTGTAGTATAGTTTTCTAATTAAATTTGACAATTACAATGTTTTTATTAAACAGATCCAGATGCGGAAGTGATGGCTCTATCACCAAAATCACTAATGGCGACAAATCGATTCGTATGTGAAATATGCAACAAAGGATTCCAAAGGGACCAAAACCTACAACTTCATCGTAGAGGTCACAATCTGCCATGGAAGCTAAAGCAAAGGAACACAAAAGAACCCATCAAGAAGAAAGTCTACATTTGTCCCGAAAAAACATGCGTCCATCACGATCCATCTCGAGCACTCGGAGACCTAACCGGAATCAAGAAACACTTTAGCCGGAAACACGGTGAAAAGAAATGGAAGTGCGAAAAGTGTTCCAAGAAGTATGCAGTTCAATCTGACTGGAAAGCTCATTCCAAAACTTGTGGTACTAGAGAGTACAAATGTGACTGTGGCACCCTTTTCTCCAGGTGTGTGTGTATGCCTTATTAAATTTAATTGTTTTAAGAATCCTTGTTTTTGTTTATGTTCGAATGTTCGATATAAATGCTTTGGAATTTAATGCATTTCGACAATATATATTTAATGTGACATAATAAGTGTAACATATATATATACAACGTACATGTTTTAATTCTTTTTTGGTTACATTTTTTTTTTTTTTTATTTTGTGTAGGAAGGATAGTTTCATTACCCATCGTGCATTTTGTGACGCGCTGGCTGAAGAAAGCGTGAGGCTCAACTCATCGGTGACGCCAAATAACATCGGTTTGAAAAACGAAGGTATGAATGAATCAGGAATGAACCCGAATTTCCCTCAAGGGTTTTGTGGGATGACACAATTTGGGTCTGGGTTTAGGCCTGATCATTTTGGTGATCATCAAAATAATAAGCCAAGATTGTCACTTTGGTTAGACCAAGCGAATTCTCATCATCAGCTCAATAATCTCAATCCAATGGAACAAATGAATATCAACAACTCGAATCTTTACAATATGTCATCTAGCTCTGCAGGTTTAGCCGATATGGTTAATGTGTTTGGTTCATCATCATCATCATCTCCTATGGCGAATTATTCAAACTCGAACCAAATGCCAAATTTATCATTAACTCCAATGGCCGGAGAAAGTTTAAAAGAAGAAACCCTAGCTTCAATATATTCAATGAACCAAAGCCATCAAACCGAATCATCCACCGGTCCAATGTCTGCAACCGCACTCCTTCAAAAAGCGGCTCAAATGGGCTCAAGCAGAAGCAACCCCTCTATCTTTGGGACAAGTTTCGGGCTCATGAACTCTTCCACGACATCAAACACCGCGGTTAGTCTAGTAAACAACAGCAATATCACGTCTCTACCTCAACTTCAAGCCTCTAGTGCAATGAACATTAACAACACCTCATCGAATTCAAGTCCTCAAGCGGCGAGCAATAATGCTGACAACCAACAAATGGTTATGTCAAGAAACGAAACAATGGCGGCGCCATTGAAGATGATGCACCACCAGAGCTTTAGCGGAGTCAACAACGGAATGACGAGAGACTTCTTGGGGATGGGAGCAGGAGAAGGTGGGCGGCCGTTGTTGCCACAAGATCTTATGAAGTTTGCATCTTATGGTTCCTCGGCCATGGGATCTGCTATGAGACAATTCGCTAGTAATTAGTTAATTAATTAGCTAGCTGGATGTTGTTCCATTATTATTTTATATATATATATATATATATATGCTGCTTCATTAATTTGAACGTTTCATCGATCATGATCATCATCACGTGTGTTTAATGTAGCATAATAATTATGTATCTATAGACGTAATTTTTTGTCAATGGTTTGATTTACTTAGATGAATTGGTCATGAGATTTCCTCGTAGTAGTTAAGGGGTTCTTTATGTGGAGTTTTCCCCTTAAGAGGTCCAAATCTTGTGGTGTATATTATGGTAAACTACTAAGTTATTAGCTAAGGAGTGGTGATAGGGCGAAAATCGGGGGGAAAACAAAAGTACCTACCTTAAATCAACTGATTAATTAATTCGTCATGGGCACACGGTGAAAGATAGCTAGCAACAATGAAGACATTCAGACTCATTACCTTCTTTAAATAAACCTTGATTAAGACATCAAAACTGATGCGTGCTATTAATTTGCTACTTATCATGTACTAATAATCTTTCTTGAAAAATGCTAGATAGTGAATTTTTTAACTCAACTGATCGACCATTTTATAGTAAAATTAGTCTCGACATTGACTATGTATATACTTGTCTTTGAATGTCATCTTATAAAATATCAGGACAAATTCAAACTCATGCATGACTTATATTTAGTAGAGCCTCACAAAGCATTTGGGTAAAAAGAATGATATTACTTAATCTGAATATGGATAATATTATGTGATAAACTTTACTAATCAACTTACGGCTCAATTTTCTTTACTAAACATTTAGTTAAGTAATTAAAGTTTAACATAACAAATTAATAAAATTTGTGTGCCTTTCATGTTAATATTTTTTCAGTGCTTAATTAGGATACAAGCATTTATAAACCTTATTTCAATTCAGAACATGAATATATTTATAGGCTCACGAAGACTTAAATTTTTTTTGAAACTTCTATATACATGACTTTTATGCATAAGATTTCTTAACATTTTTGGTTGAAATGGAAATGGACATATAGAATTATTGTGGGACCAAAATGCGTTGGAAATTGACTGGACCAAAATACATGTCCATCTGATCACTCTCACTCATGGGATGCTTTTTTGTATCTCCCTTTGTTTTTCTTGGTGTCGTGTGTCATTTAACTTTTATCTAGACAAATCTTTCTTTTTCGTATTTAATTTTCTTTCCCTCAAAAGCAAAAAATTAAAAATAAAAATCGCTTTCTCGCTGACTTAAAAGTCAAAGTATAGGTAGGGGGCTATTCTGGTCAACGTTTGTGGGTTCTTTAAAGTTTCTTTAGTGTTAACTTTTAGGTGTGTGCGACATGTAAATTATAACTTGTTTCCGGTAACAAATTTGGCAAATAGATTTTGCTTAACCAAATATGGTGAAGAATTTGCCAAAAATAGTGGATGCGTGTCTTCTTTCTCTATATCATGAAAAAAAATCTAACCATTAAGCATATTTTATAAGTATCATTGGCATGTAATTAGCCGACGACTTTAACGACTATACGTTTAGTCAATCGTATTTAATTTACGAGATCAATATATTAACCACAAAGTTATACACCAGAGGAGAGGTGAATGTATGTCAAGTGTGAGATGTAGTTTTCATGAAAAAGTCCAAAATTTTAGAAGGATATGATTTTTTACACGGTAGACTGAAAAATGAACGGCATAGCAAAAGTGTAAATAATTTATTATACGTCTCTACTAGCTAGTCCTACGGTCCATATAAGAAAATGTAGCGACTAACATTTGAGTAATATATGATACAACAAGTGACTCTGGCTATGTGAATATATATTTGCAAGTAAAGGATTAATGATGGTATACTAACAATAGTTTACTTAACATATTCTATAGAAAAGAAATTACTTTGGTAATTCAATATTCAAATACCTTTATCAATCCGCAAAACATATATAGTACTCATATAGGTTAGTCCAACATGTTAGAATTATTATAAGCAAAGGTCAAATACTAAAAAACATTGGAAAGAGCTTATATGAACTGCTTTTCATATATTTCAGCTTTTTGTCTCAATTACGATTATTTTTATATTGCTTATAATCATGTTTTGTCAATTTAGAAACCCAAGAGAAGAAAAGAAAAAGCTGGTCTTATTATCTCCTCTCATATTGTGCTGTGTCAATTTAGTACTGTAACATATACTAGCATTATGTTTTTGTCTTGATATTATAATCGAAGAAAATCTTAAAGCGCTGTACATGTATTTTCAATCACAAAAGGTACTAAATAACCATTATGTTTGAAGAAATCAGAAACGATATAAATCATATTGTAACCTTGATATATATTCTCAGACAAAAGAATTCCAAACACGTTATGTTTGAAGATAATTAATTCAAAATTAGTAGTTTAAATAAATAGAAAATGATTAAAGTGGCTAAAATCATAAACCATTTATTTCATTATTTGTTCTGATATAATTATGATATAAATTACTTTTATGCACAACATCAATTTTGGTTAACGTTCAAAATAGTGATATAAACTTTTACATATTGTGTAATTAATTTTATTAACGCTCAAAATGATTAAATCAGCCCCATTGTCATTAATTTCTTTTAGCACCGTCATTATTTGTGATGACCTAGCTCCTTCTGATAAAGATTTTAGGTCGTTTCCTATGCTACGTCGTGTGGAGCTCATCTTGGGGTGTCTTCGTCCAAACTCGTCCAAAACATGAAGAGGAAGGATGAGGGTGTGTGAAATTAGAAAGAGTATATGTATGTGAAGGTTTATATATATATATATATTTGATTGAGGATGCAGTGAGAAAGAAGTCATGATAGGGAATAAGTGTTCTAAAATGTGTTTTGAAATTGGAAAAACTGATGTTACAGTCAAGATTAGAAAAAGATCGATGAGTTCATGATTATCTTTAGTGGACAATTTCAATGTATATAGTATAGATTATCTAGTGGTATTGTTAGAGATTGTATATGATGGGCTTGTTCATTATTATTTGAAGCTCAAATTGATTGTATATTTGATTTGTTAATAAAATCGAGGCCCCGTCCTCATTATTTGAAAAAAAGAAAATAAAACAAGATGAGTTCACAATAATGAAGGGCGTTATTCATCATTCCAAAGCATGATCTAAAGGATTTTTGAGGCTATAAGAATGAAATCCAAATCTTAGACACATGAACACATTTTCATACTAACGAAACAACACAATATGAAACACAAACTTAACCCATATTCAAAACCCCAACCAAACGGCACCCTTAATTAGATTAACTTTATTGAAATTAGGTAAATCAATCTGCCTTGGTACTTGTTAGTACCCACCTTTTAAGGACACCTCTCAACTTACCTTTTCTAACCCTTCGATTCACCTTTTCAAGATTTGGATCCAAGGGAGTATTGAGACCCATGTCCTTCTAGTCGTTTTAAATATCAAATGCGTGTGTATCCATGCTAATTTAAAAATTACTTGAAATGTACTACAGTATTATATTATCTTTAAATAAAAGATGATATAATCTATCATACCAACTACCAAGGTTAAAAATCTTGACAATCTTGGAATCTAGAAATGTACTATTTTATATAATCGGTCGACATATATTTTTTTTAAACATGTGAACTTGATTTTATGGTCATTAAGAACCGGTTTTACAACATGAATCATATATTTTCTTCTTTTGGGGCCGGGTAAAATTCGAAAATATTTCTGCTTGTGGGCCTTATAAAGTTTAACTTAACGTGTTGGGTTATGTGTGATTCTTAATAATAACGAGTGAATCATTATTTAAGTTAGAAAAAAGCAAAAAAAAAAAGTTAGTAGTAGATCAATTTCTTTTATTCATTATCTAACTTTCTAAATATAACAATCATTTCTACCCGGGCGTTGCCTCAAAACAATAACAAAACTCTCATGATAAAAGTTAAATAACATTAAGCTGAAAACCCAAATTTCGTGCCAAAAGTTATGAAACTTTGATGGATAAAATTAAAAAACTCGAAGTTATGCGTAAAAAAGTAACTAGGATAAAACTCTAGCGGCAAAAGTTTAAAAGACAAAAGTTATGTGGTAAAAAAAACTTTCGTGGCAAAAGTTAAGATAACGAAAACTTTAAAACAAAGCTTCCATGACAAAAACAAAAGTTATATGGCAAAAAGTAAAATGGAGAAAAGTAAAAAAAAAAAGGTTTCCGTGACAAAATTTTAAAAAGTAAAAGTTACGTAGTAAAAATAAAAAGGTAAAAAACTTTATGTGACAAAAAATAAATTTAAAAAACTAAAAGTTATGTGGTAAAAAGTAAATAAGACGAAACTTTCAAGGCAAGAGTTAAAAAACTTAAACTTGAAAACAAAGTTCGTTAAATACACTTTTGTAACTACCGTTAGTTACCCAAGCGACAATTAACGAACGTTAATCCGTTAATTATTTTTGGTTGTGCAATACAAACTTGTACCTTTGTAGTATTAGCTATAGTAGGGCTGTCAATCTCAACCCAACCCAAAAAAAAGTCAGGTTAGGATTGTGAAATCTCGACCCGCCAACCCACTAAACTGATTTTTTTTTGTTGGGTTCAGGTTGACCAAATGGGTTAACAGGTTGACCCGCCAACCTGATTAGAATTTAAATTTACATAATTTTTTATTAGGTCGACCCAACAACCCATTTGACCCTGCAACCCGCTAACCCATGACCCATTTGACCTGAAATGTACTCACCAACCCGCCAACCCGTCAACCCATGACTCATATGACCTGTTTAACCTAAAATCAACCCGGCAACCCACCAACTCATTTGACCCGCCAACCTGAAACTCGACTCATCCACCCGTCAACCCAATTTTTTTTAAGGTTAGTGGGTTGGGTTCGGGTTGACAGGTCATTGGTTGGCACTTTGAAGTCCCGAACTGAAAGGAGAGATAAGGCCCAGGATTTAAACCTATTTTATTGGGCCTAGTTCAAGCTAATTTTACAATTTGGGCTGAATAGAATAGTCATTCCAGTAATCCTGTATAGGGTAGCCTTGTTTGTTGCGAACAAAGTACACTATAACCCATAAACCCAATTCCTGAAAAAAATGATTGTTTCAATTCATATCAAACAGACTTTCATTTCTTTTATTTGGCAAGATCGTATTTTAGTATAGGTGTCGCTCTTAGATCTATACTCCCTATTAATCTATACTCCCTATTAAAAATTATCACTCCTTGTTAAAAGTTTACGAGATTTAGGACATGCGATTTTACCCTTTTACCCCTCCTTATTCCTTCCCTTATTCTCTACATTTATTCTCCCTATTGTTTTCTTTCTGCCACAAAAATACACACACACCTCCACCGCTATCCTCAAAACCCAACCATCACCTCCACCTTCGTTCAATACCACCTCCGACACAAAACGTCTCCATAAGACCCACATCACCCCTCGACCTAGACGCCCTGTCAATGGTATTCGCCGCAACGTGCGAGTACCATGCTCGTTTTCTCTAATAATCGACCAAGTCATTATTTTTTTTCCCGCTCGTTTCTTGTGGTACCACAAAGTCGTGAATCGTCAAGTTGTTTTTGATACACTAGTTTTTGTCCATACTTTTAAAAGGTTGTGAAATGTATTTTGTTGTGTGTGAGAGTAAGGATGACAAAAATACCCGTACTCAATGGTGAATCCGATACCCGCACCCGATTTGACCGGGAATTCCCGAGTTGACCGGGGATGGGGACGGGTATGGAGATGTAAATCTAATCCCCGATGGGGATGGGGACGAGGATGGAAAACCATAAATCCCCAATCACCATACCCGAACCCGAAAATACTATATATACTTATTAGAATCACTTTAAGTTCTTATTTATAATCTATAATCAATTTTATGTTTAGAACTTTTATTTAGTACTTTTTGTGTTGTATACTATATTAATCATTTACTTAACATATATCTTAGTTTATACGAAGAAATAAAATATTTAAATACACATTTTCCTACATATTTTATATCAAAACAAATCAATGTTCATTAAAAAAGTATCCCCGATACCAGATGGAGACGGGTATGGGGATGTAATTTAATTCCCCGATGGGGATGCGGATTACAAATGAAAATCAGGTACGGGGATGGGGATTGAGATCCCCGACAAACCCCGCCCCATTACCATCCCTATGTGTGAGTGTGTGTTAAAGTGTATAGAACGAGGGAAAGTTAAAAATAATAGATATAAATATAGTTTTGGTTGTTTGAAAAATGTAAATAGATGTACGGGGTGAGTCAATGGGTATCCAAGGTACCGGGAATATGGTTCCCTCCATTACCTTTTTTTAGAGGTGAAATGAAAAACAAAAAAAAGAATGATTAACAGATAACAAAATATAATAAATTAAGAGGTCATTCTGATACTACAACTAAAGAAAGAAGGTGGCCTATAAACCTTTATCCGAGACTTATTCAACACCTGCTAAACCAATCGTTTTTAAAAGTCTTTACATGACCCCCTGATATAAGAACCGGACGGATGCCTCTTACAGTAAGGAATCAACTATAGAATTTCCTCTATATGAAATCTTTGACTTGATTCCCTACATCATACTCAACTTATCAAGGGGAGTTTGACCATCCTAAATCGTTAGAATACGATAGGAGTATTTCTCAATTGAGTTTGTCACACATGGAATGTGGAAGTTTTCTTCTAATTGCACTCTATATCTCGCCTAAAATCCTTAGTTTATCTGAGGCGGTCAATAAAAGTTAGAAAAACCTATTTAAAGACTTTGTCTTTACAAACTTAAGTGATTTTATTGATTTAGAAAAGCGTCTCTATAATTGTAAAAAAAATAGTGTTTAATGAATATATTTTACCCTGTTATGTAACCTGAATTTTTATTTATTCATGCTAGGCTTGCTAGCTATGAGAGTGCTTGAGTACTTGGTAAAGAACCAAAATTGATTGATTTGTCACTTTTAGTATCCTTACATTTTCTTCTTGTATAGATGATAAATGATTTAGTTCATCTAATACCAAATTACCAACAACCTAGTTGTGCTAACCATATGTGGATTATAAGATTGATCAATATCGCGTGATCTTATTTTAAAATATCTTTCATATATATTAAAAGTAGATATCTGAACATGATAATAATAGTTTAATATAATAATAACAAAATGGAATAAATATTTTTTTGAATTTTGACATGTGAAAACAGTAAAGTAACCTTAGCGTCCTTGAGTATTAGCTCAATGGTTGAAATATCATCTCCTTATCTATGAGATCTTGAGTTCAAGCCTTGGGGAGAACATAAAGAAGTCCTTTTATGAGGGCTTGGTTTAGGTATACCCATGTTTAAGTCTGAGGGAGCAAGGTTTACCCCTATTGATCGTCGCGCCTTCAGGCATATTAATAGGGGTTTTTTCCGCCATCAGGTATTTGAAATAAGCATTTCTACTTCGAGGGAGCTCTCTAGCGCGGACCCGATTAAGACAACGTATGCTAGACCTTCTGCTGTCGAATCGCGACACAAAGTTTCCAGCGAAATTCACCTTAAAAAAAAAAAAGTAAAGTAACCTTAACTTTGCATATTTGAGTCTTTATTTACTGGATGGTAATACTTAAGACCTTAAAAATGTGTTACTATTAAAGTCATAGTCTTGAGGACGACACTCCAGTAAAACACCTTTAGAGTGAGAACACTTAAAAACATCATTTTTGATGCATTAAAAGTCCATAAAACTAATATAGTGTGTAACTAATTATCATTATTTGAGTGTTTAAGAACACATTGATCCGTCAAAATAAAAAAATTATGTTTTTTGTTGGATATATCCATTTTGATGAATGTGCATCCAAGATAGATACACAAAACAAAAAACATGATGTTCTCGATTTTTAACAGATCAATGTGTTATTAAACACTTAAACAATGATAATTAAATTTACACTATGTTGGTTTATAGGTTTATATAATGCATTAAAATGAAGTTTAAGTTGCGTGTGTTCTTATTCGATTGCCCATAGTGATAGATATCTTTATTTCCTGGATCAAATTCGCTTCAGATTAAAAATCACGACAACAAAATCATGGTTGTAAATTGGAGTATCTGTTTTCATAGTAACAGTAAAAAAAAAAAAAAGAGAAAATTATATTTTTTGTACCTCAATTTGGCAATTTTTACACTTTTAGTCTATAACTTAAAAAATTGCAGTTTTCATACATAAAGTTTTGTGTTTTTTTCAATTTTGGTACCATGTTCATACAACATTAAATTTTGCCGTTAACACCCTCACGTGACAAGCACGTGAGGGGTATTTTAGTCCTTAGACCTCATTTTTTTTTGAGAAAAATTACAGTTTTGATATCTCAAGTTGTCAATGTTTTCACTTTTGGTACCTCAAGTAGGCAACATATTTTTATGTCACTCTCCAATTTTCATCTCAAACGTTAGCATCTATCAAAGAACACATACTCAAAAATCAACAAACATGATTTTTTAATTTTTTTTACGGCTCCTAAAAAAACACTCAATGATATCAAAATTGTAATTTTTTTTATAAAAAGAGGGGGTCAAAAGACTAATAAAAAATTTAACGCCGTATGAACGTGGTACCAAAACTGAAAAAAAAACAAAACTTTAGGTATGAAAACTGCAATTTTTTAGTTATGGACTAAAAGTGAAAAAATTGTCAAATTGGGTTACAAAAATGTAATTTTCTCAAAAAAAAAAAAAAAAAAAATCAATCCGACGTGGCAATTAAGGTGTATAGTCAGCCAATAAAAACCCACCAGGGTTACGCGTGTACATATCTAATTGGTCAATCCAACGTGGTATGACATTCCAATCCCAGTAAACACATCACCCCTGTTTCAAAAAACACAAAATCCTGTCTCCAAAACATCACACGCACACAACTCAAAACCTATACATACAGAATCTTACACATATATATATATACAAATACAAATATCTATATATATGCACACCTATTTCACTACTGGGGATGATGAAAATATTGAATATGATGATATTGCCAAGAGGAATGGATCTGGTAGCATGGAGAGGATTTATATACACTTTGTTTATACTTCACTTTGTTTTCGTATGCCAAATCCTTCTTCTTCAACCCCTTGTTTCTGCTTTAGGTAACTTTATTGTTTTTTTTATCATAAAGTTTGCATCTTTATTAGATCAAGGATTGATTTATATTGTTTTTTGTTTATATTGATAATGCCCTACATCTAGGTATAACCTCATCCGTTTACTGTTATCTAATATGGGCCTGAACTGGATATCACCATTTTGGGGAATTTAATGTGATTCAGCTGTTGAAAGGGTTATTTTTTTTGTACAAATTCTTGTTAAAGTTTGGATACTTGTTTTGGAGGTTGTTTATTATGTTGGAGATTATAAAGTTTTGATTTTTATGAATTTAGGCTCTAAGTTTTTGTGTTTATTGGATGAAGTATTTAGCTTTTTTGTTGCAACATTGTATATTCGAGGTTTGATTTGCAAAGTTTATGATTTGTGAATGTTATAGACCAACCACCGAGGCAATGAATCTTTTAAGTTTAGAGATTTGAAAGACAGTGTTTTCAGTTGTTATGCGTTTACGAAATGGTTTTTTGTATCTTTGATTGAAACTGCGTGATGTTTTGTTAATTTTTATGTTTATGGCTGTTTAGATGGAAAATCCGGTGATAATGCGGAGTTATTTGAGAGAGTTTCACAGAGTATAAAGGTGAAACATTATAGTGAGGCTATTAATGATCTTAATGCGGCCATAGAAGCGGATCCTTCGCTTTCAGAAGCGTATTGGCGCCGAGCTTCTGTTCTTCGTCAGTTGTGCAGGTTCCTTTTTTGACCTTTTTAGTATATTTGTAGTGTTTCTTACAAGGAAGTTTGAGTTACATTGGTCTTTTATGGATCCTTGTTTAGTGATATTGAGTTTAGACTTCGGCATTGTATCTATAGTCTCTGCATTGGTTGACTACTTGACTTATCCTCCAAATCATTGCAACGTGGTAATTCCCTTCATTGTAATGAACGTAAATTTGGTAGTTGGTACCCTAAACTAAGTTAGCTAATTTAGCGAGACAACGTACAGTTAATCAGCCCTAGCCAGCTCTAGACCAGAGTTAGAATTTCAACCCTGTAGCATCCTTGCCGTTGTCTTTGGTATGCACATAATGCCTAGATTAAGTTTTGGTTCCTAAATTATTGTTATGGTTTCCTCTCCTGCTATGGAATTGGGGACCGTCAAGTATGATATCTTAGTTTACCTGTGTGCCTAACAAAAGTCCTTTATAAAACAAGAAGTTTCATTAAGGTCTCAAAATGTTGAAATCCTAGATTATCAAACTTCAAAATTCACTAAATTGGCTGAGTTTTAATATGGTTTTCGTTATGTTCAGTTTGCAACATTTATTGTTAAACTTTGTCACTCTTGATCGTTATAATCTTTCTTAAAGTATAACTAAAACTAAACTGATTTAACCTAGTTCCTGATAAGAAACTTATATGATTCAGGCGATTTTTGGCTAATGTAGATATGAGGAATCTGAAAAGAGCTACAAAAAGTTTCTTGAAATGAAACCTGGAAACTCAGTCGTTGAAAAGGAGCTTTCTCAGTTGCATCAAGCACAAAGTGCTTTAGAAACAGCCATCACGCTCTTTGATTCTGGTGATTATATTAAAGCATTGGATTTCATCGACAAGGTGGTACTTATTTTTTCTCCTGCATGCTCACAGGTACCAACCAAAAACATCCCATGATTAATCATGTCTACTTGTTTCACTTTCTGTTTTCTTTAAACTCAGATTTTCCATCTTTTTTTTTTTTTTGTAAATTGTAGGCTAAAATACTAAAGGTAAGGTTATTACTAGCAACCAAGGATTATGCAGGGACAATTTCAGAGGCAGGATACATACTTAAAGAAGATGAGGATAACCTAGAGGCTTTACTTCTCCGTGGTCGTGCTTATTATTATTTAGCTGATCATGATGTTGCTACAAGGTTTTATTTATGACACATTCATTAGCTTATGAAAAATGAAGCTGAAAATAGTAAATAACGTAAGTGTTTTCTGTCAGGCATTACCAGAAAGGGCTCCGCCTGGATCCAGAGCACAGTGAATTGAAGAAGGCATATTTTGGATTGAAGAATCTACTGAAGAAGACAAAAAATGTAAACCCAACCTAGCGATCAGCCTCTAATCAGCCTTTGAGTTTCCTATGTCTTTGGGTAGAAGTTAAATTATGGCTATTGTTGCAGGCAGAAGAAAATGAAAAGAAGGGGAAGTTGCGTGTTGCCGTGGAGGACTACAAAGCAGCCCTTGCTTTAGACCCTAATCATGTGGCACATAACGTGCATCTTCATCTCGGGCTATGTAAGCTTTTAGTTAAGCTCGGTAGAGGAAAGGATGCCCTAAATGCTTGCACAGAAGTTCTTACAATTGATGAAGAACATACTGAAGCTTTGGTTCAGGTTCTTTAATGTCAAACTCAATATGGAAATGTAGTAAAGTTGAAATTTAATTTATATAACCCAATTTGATTTGAATCTGTTTTTCTCTCAGAGGGGTGAAGCCAAGTTGTTGACAGAAGATTGGGAGGGGGCTGTTGCAGATATCAAAGCAGCTGCAGAAAAATCACCTCAGGTTAGTTTCATATTTTAACTTTGAAGCCTGTTAAATTGTAAATGGCTACTGTATCTACATGCTTGTAACGATGGACATGCCAACTTTAAAGGACATGGCCATCCGGGAAGCACTTATGAAAGCTGAAAAAGCCTTGAAGTTAAGCCAGCGGAAGGATTGGTACAAGATTTTGGGTATTTCAAAGACTGCATCCATAGCAGAGATAAAACGAGCTTATAAAAAGCTAGCTTTGCAATGGCATCCAGATAAGAATGTTGACAATAGAGAAGAAGCAGAGAATAAATTTAGAGAAATAGCTGCTGCATATGAGGTCCTTATTTTACCCTTTTGATTAGAGGGAGTAAAATGGGTGTGTTGGGTAATGAGTCAAAACGGGTTATTCTTGGAACGGATCAGGTTGGCCTAAGATATACTACCAAGTAGTGTGTTAACAGTGATTATATAAACTACATTCTGTCAATTAAAGAGATCATGAAACATAACTTAGGGAGCTTTTTACACCCATTTTCATTGGCTATCTTTTTAAAACTTATTCTTACCTATTATTCCTAGAAAAACATATCAAGCGGGTCGTAATGACCACTTTTAATTGCATGTTTATTGTATCAATGTCAGTTGTTTGATTGTTTGAAATCTATGTCTGTGATGTTAATTTCAGGTTCTTGGGGATGATGACAAGCGTTCAAAATATGATAATGGTGAAGACATTGAGGAGGGCATGAATATGGGCGGTGGCAGTGGTGGATTTAACCCTTTCGGAGCAGGGGGTTTTGGAGGAGGTGGTGGTTATACATTTCATTTTGAAGGTGGCTTTCCTGGCGGTGGATTCGGTGGTTTTCACATGTAACTTATGGTCTTTGTACTTTCTTTGATCGCCTCCTATGGACGGGCCGTCAATCCAACTGACTTACCCCAAGTTGATAGCAAAACAATGTAGGAAATTGATTTTTCAGTTACCGGAATTCAAACCAGGATATGATTCCTTTTTTCTTTTGTTAAAATATGCAATCAGTGACCATAGACATATCAAGTTCACTAGGCTGCAATGTCCTACAAAAATCAGGCGGCTTGGATCAGAGTTATCAATTTGATTTGTGGAAATTAGAATATGTCATGTGCATATATGTTATATACTATTTTTAGCATACATGATTATGATCTTTAAGATGTGATCACCTAATGA
The DNA here is from genome assembly GCF_010389155.1 of Erigeron canadensis. Lineage (NCBI taxonomy): Eukaryota > Viridiplantae > Streptophyta > Magnoliopsida > Asterales > Asteraceae > Erigeron > Erigeron canadensis. Next base: position 37,065,739 of record NC_057766.1, read on the forward strand.
CAAAGTTTCATTCTTAAAAGACTATTATTGCATTTAATATTAGTGACAAAAGCCTGTTTGTACAATAATTTCATAAATAGAACTACAAGCCTACAACTAAAAGCTTCGGGTTCGATGATCCTCGAACTCCACATCTTTATGCAGTCTCCATTTTGATCGAATATTGAGGTTTAATAAGCATTTGCTAATGGGATTTTGTACAATCTTAGTTTCTGTAGTGACTGACAATGATGGCTACTACACACATTGTTAAATGATTTGAGCTCATACATGCTATTATGGTCCAGTTTGTTGACCTGGCTCTTGGCTTTGACTTATTTGCAGGTCAGACCCATTTTGGGGTGTATGACCAGTTTCTGTGGGCTGTTGTGGCTGTATCGCTTCTATTGAACCACCTTGTTGGTGGGGCTCATCTTGTGATACATGAGCAGATTCTGATGAGCCTTGAGGCTGTTCAATGTCCGGGGTCTCGTGAGGGTGGTTTGACCAACTGTGCCATCTTCCCCTCCATTTCAACAACTCATAAATAATCGAAGTTCCGCACATCGCACCGCCAAAGCCAGCAAACGTAGCAAGCAAAACTGATAGAACCCCAGCAACATGAAGCTGTAAATTATGCACATATTATATTGGTGAAGGGCAAGCTCCATAATTCTCTCTACAATCCAATAGATAGACTACAGGTTTGACTTCCAAGAGTCAAAAATACTATTTTCAGCTTTAAAATTAATATGAATTTTTTCAGCTGTAAAACCGGAAATCGATCATACAACTTAAAATTCTCAGCAAGTTTTAAAATCAATTGTCAAACATGGTACTATATCAGATTATCGGCACCTAAAATAAACTCACATGAAATAACTTACCTTTGAGTAGAAAACATGTGCAAAGCCAACCACTAGAATGAACTGAACAGAGGCATAAAACCATGCATACCGTCTCTTCACTGAACATAAATTGTAGAATTATCAGTATATCAATGAAAAATCTGCAAAGCCATACCGGTTATAATAACGTTAAAGGAACATATCAATTATCTCCGTATCTATATATTGCAACCGTTTGGGACTGGTGATAAAATTAACACGTAAGTGATGAAAATACCCATTGTTGTCGATGTCATTGATGCAAGGAGTCCCAGGATGCATGAAAAAGGCAGAGATATAGCAATTGCTCCAGACCCCATTTTGTTTACCTTATATAAAAAAGGACAATATTAGGAGCACTGCTCATTCTTTAAAAAAAACAGTGATTTAAGATTCATGGCATACCAAAAGTTGCTCCAAGAAGCAAAAGTACGCAAGCATACTTACAATCACAAGAACTGGTACATCTTGCCATACCCTGATAAATATTTTTAAAATTAAAATCAAACACTTATATGCCAAATAATCAAATGTGTTCTTGTGTTGTAAAGATTACCTGTACCTGGGAGCTTCATATTGATGCATAACTCCATTTCGAAGAACCCGGCTTTGTGATCTTTGAATCCTTAAAAGAGTTACAGGCAAGTTCTTGACTTCTTGCTTGCAAACCTCACAAGTCTTATTACCTTTTATGGTAAACCACTTTATGGCACATCCTTGGTGGGCCAGAGCTAGCCCCCCTTTGCAATCACATTCCATTTTAAGGTAATCATCAACTCCTTCCTCCAGTTCAACCATACATATTCTACAAACAGCCTCTTCTTCTGCAATGTCCTCACCCTCTTTGTGATCATTTCCATCTAGTAATTAAAAACAAGAAAACGTTCAAGTAAACATATATACGAAGAGTTCATTCATTACATAAAATTTACCAGCTTCAATTGAAGGAAGCACGATTTGGGTGGGATGAGTTCCTTGCACATCTTTTTGAGTAGTTGGAATTATCCGGAATACCCCTAGAGACTCTGTTTGTGTTACGCTTCCATCTTTAATCAAATCAGGAACAGAATGTGATCGATGAATAGGCCGTTGGATCCAACCTTTCTGTATAGCATTGTATTAAAACAGATAGCATAATTTATGAGGTCCCAATATCTAAAAAGTATGGCCAAAGATACTTACTTCCATGTTATTTCTTCCATGCATAGACTCGGGATTTGAGTGAGCAATAGGAGTTACGGGTAAAGATGATGTTCTTTTCATTTTGGATGAAAATAACTTGGTAAAAGAATAATTTCTAGACATTTTAGTTTTCCCTCTCAAATCTGATGGTGAGCCACCAAGGGCTAGAATTGCAGCCTTTTCAATCTCCGAATTTCTGCTTCTAAATTTGAAGCTTAATTTAGGAATGAGGCTTTTGATGGATGATTTACCTCTAGATGTTGAAGGACTTGACAGTTCATTAAATTTGGGATAAGCATATGCAGGGCTATGCAATGGTGAAAAGTTGACTCTTTTTGGAGTTTGTTGCGGTGTTAATGGTATGTTCATCTTTACATCATCTCTAATAGTGGTATCAAATGTCCTTTCAGGTATCTCCAAGACCAAGTGTTGTGGCTTTGAACCTTGACTAGTTTCAATTATTTCGCTTGTAGTAGTAACTTCACTAATTTCACTTGTTTGTCCAACCTACATATATGCCAAGTTAGTTGGTTTAATCATGTGAATTCACCCAATTTTAGTTAAGAAGTAGATGCTTAACACCAAAACTCCCTTAATCCAAAGGAATAGTCCGTGAGAGCATCTCCAATGCTATGGACTAAGTCAAGTTTAGAACACTCACACATCATCTTTACATAGACTACAATTTCCTACAAATATGCCTCTCCACTCTTATAACCTTTCTTAAATCTTAAGTTCATAACTGAGCCCCACTTACTTTAAAGTTTAATATAACAGTGACTAAATAAAAATCTAATTGTGGGACCAACCTATTTTGTGTTTCCAAAATTCATAGGGATGAACTTCCCATCTTTGAACTTCTAAAAACCTTACCAAATAATGGGGAGGTAAATAATATGGTTAATATCACTATAAACTAATTCTATAAATCTCTGTTGGAGGTGCTCTGATTGACCAGTACTTCTAAATTTCTAAGAATATATTAAAAATTATTGGGGAGATGATAAGTATGAAATAAGTTCATAGAGCCAAGTACAGAATTTTGTAACAGAAACCTGGTAGAGAGTCAAGAACACAAGATATAGCACAATTTTAACAACACAAGAATTAAATAACAACAATAACCAATCTCACAAAGGTCGGGATATAGGATATGTGGGATGCCTATAATCATACCCTTATCTGAGATTAGAGAGATTGATTCCAGAAAAACCTCTGGCTAAATATAGTCAAATTTGCCAAATAAAAAGGTGCTGCCTTTGTAAATGATTTTCCAAGAAACCTTTACAAGATTTTGGAACCTCAAAAACCCAATTTACATGAATTAGGAAAAATCATATAACTGTTGCACTAACAATATTTCCCATGATGTCATGTAGGTTAAATGAGCCATTGTCATTTGTCAAAGTACTCCCAAATGAAAAAGAAAATAAAAAAATAATATATATTTGTGAGTAATTTTGCATAAATCTTAATAAGCTCAAAATATTTAAACAAGCCCAGAATTTACAAAGATCTAACAAACCCAAATTTTATATAAAGACAAAATCTTGGGAAAAGAAAAAAAAATGATACTGTATAAAAGAAAACACCCAGATAGTACACTTCAATTATTATCAATTGACACGTAGACTCTGTCTGTGTGATTATGTGACACAGTGACACACCCTCCATAATTTCCAAAAAAAGTTAGTATCTTTTTGGGAAAAAAACAATAACTTCATAACAAAACAAGAATTCCCAGATCACATAATGCAAATTTCATCAACCCACTAATTACTGTGTGTATTGACTGTCTGTGTGTGTGTGTTTGTGAGAGTAAGAGACACAGAGAATGAGAGATACAGAGATTGTATTTAAAGATTTACCTTTAGAATGAGATGAGGTGGAAGATCAATATTGAGAGCTTCATTATGATCAACGGCAGTAGTGGATTTAGCCATATATATATGTTTTGATGGGGAAAAATGAAAGAAAGATTTTGAGCTTGAACTCCTCAATGGTAGATATATATGTATATGAGTGTGTGTGTGTATGTATACATGCTGATGATAGATTCAGGGAAACCCTGTAAAAACCCCACGGAAAGAAATATTAATTAATTAAGAAAGAAGGAAAGGGAGAGATGAAAGTGACAATGAGAAAATTATATATTTGGGGAAGGGGGGTTGGATAATTGTGAGCCACCTACAACTTACAACTATCCCACCTCGTACCATTTTGGCTTTGTCCCGAATCGATTTACGGTTTTTACGAATTTTTCAATTCTTTGATACGAAAAGCAAATTAAACATAAGAGATAAACAAAACCGAAAAATTAAATGGCGTTAGTCATTTATCCATTTTGTTTTAAAAAAAAAATAGACATATGTTTGAATTTAATTTAAACTAATCCAAATCATCCTCATCTAGAGTTTTTGGTAATATCATTCCTTTCAAAACAGTTAAAAGTATTTATGTGAATTATTTACTAAAACCCAATAATTGAGCGGGGTACCAGGGAGTACAAGGGAGTACAAGGGAGATGATAATATACATTGTATTATAAACTTTGATATTTATGAAAGGACTTTCTAAACACGTATAGCTTTAAAAGCTTTCGTTAAGGTTGCATTTTGTAAATATTTTTATGAAATGCTACAAATTATTTTTAAGTTAAATAGGTATATATAACCATATTGCAAATTCAAATTAGTATCAAACCAAACCAAATTATCAAAAGAAAAAAAAAAGAAGCTAAACTAACTTCGAAATTCAATTTCAGTTTGAATTAAGTTTTAGTTTCATTGACTTGAGTCCATATACTGAACACCACTACCAATACTATCCTTTTTTTCCATTTTAGTAAGATATAAAATCACTCCCTTAAGTATGTATAACTTGCAATTTACAGACTTTACATACCACGACTACAATTTTGTGCGTTTTGTTCACAAAAGTAGCGTTTGGTCACTTGGTGTTTGACAACCGAGTGAGGACTTTCAAAGGATGAGATTGCATCTTGATAAAACTTTAGCATAAACATTCTTAACTATCGAGCTTTTAAGGGAAATATAATGTTATAGTCTCAAAACGCACTATAATGCTAAAACTTCATTAAACACAATATCAATCTAATACACGATGGACCCAAGGTTCGTTTTGGTTGTTTTAATATAGTTTTGTTTCCAGAAATAGACCACTAACGTATGATATCATTGATATGCCTAGGGTGCTAGTTGACTTTAATTAACTTGATTCATATTAGTTTTATAAAAGGGAATACGAGTATGAAAGTTTTTTTTATTGTGATTTGTATTATATTGGACGAAATGGGTAACCGCGCAATGTGACGGTGGTGGCGGCAACGAGTGGCGGTGGTGGTAACGGTGTAGTTATTAATCTAAAACTAATTGATGTAAATGATAGTCCTGTTATTATATGGTTAAGAGATGTATCTTTTGTAAATAATTTTATTAAGATTATTATAGAGATATTAGGTGGAAATATTTAAATTAATGAATAAATGAGATAGATAATTTGGATAAATATGGTTGAAAAATATTTTAAGAATATATTGGGTAGATTTAGTGTGTGAGTTATGAATGTGTTTAAAATTAAGGATATTTTAGGTAATTTAAAGGTAGAGGGTTGAAAAGAGATGGATGATAAGAATATGTTTAAAATTAAGGGTATTTGGGCATTTTAAAAGTAAAGAGTTGAAAAGAAAGGGATGATAGTTTGTTTTATAATAGAGTATAGATAAACTTCAACTTCTATGTCAAATCAAACTTTTCTCTAATACAAGTAATACTTATCTTTATTTGTAACTCAACTAATTAGCTTGATGACTTTGTATAAGGTAAGACTGTCAACATAATACTTCTCCAAATCTAATTATTATCGGATTGGGTATCATTACGGTCACGAATTCATACTGGTCAATGGGTATCATTTAGATTAGTTTTTTGTAACAAATATTATAAATAAAATTAACCAAAAAACAAATATTATAAATAAAATTAACCTTAACGATACCCGTTGACCAAGCTAATGCTCCATCCAAAATGAGTGTGAGTGTTGACTTTATGCTTTAATAATTAAGTATAATATGCTTATTGGTGGGAAAAAGGAGTAGCACATTTTTATGCTTTTCGATTATAAAGACAAATTTTGTTTGGAATATTATAATTGTGCTTTTGAACGGGATGTGCATTATTTCAATTTTCATGGTCTTCATATATAAGAAATTTTGATTTGAAGATACGCACATACACGAACGGGTATCATATATGCACTTTTCAGAATTAGTTGTAAAGAAAAAATGAAACTATTACTAGCAGACTAGCAGTTGCCACTTGCAAATTGTATCTAATCATTGTTAATCATGTATTAAACTAGCTTTTACCTTCAAGTTGTGGACTCCAATTACTTGGAGATTGGACAAATGAATTACTTTTAACAAGTGCAATTTGACATGGGTGAAATTAGTGTAAGTTCCACCTAAACTAATGACAGATTATATACTAGTTAATCATACTACCCAAGGTGATTGTTTTTCTACGCTATCAAAATGATGTCTTTATTATACGAAAAAATATAAATAATTAAATGACCTTTCCAGCCAACAGAAAGGTAAAAATAAAAATTTAATAGTTGTCGTTATCAAATCAAAACTATAAATTGACATTTTGTCGATTATTAAATCACTAAATTATTTAATCACTATTGTTTATCTATTTTTTTGTTAGTAATATTTTATCGAAAGTACAAGTATACTTGCAATATTTATATTTGTCGACGTGAAAACTCTTTTTTTTTTATATTAGGCGAGTTATCTACAATCATAGAAGAAGAATAATACTACGGTAATCAGAAACATAAGATTATTATTTGTAAGATAAATGGAAAATTCCTCGGTAAATCCTTCCCGCCCCCCCCCCCCCCCCCCCCCCCCCCCCCCCCCCCAAAAAAAAAAAAAAATTGAAAGAAAAAAAATACAACAAAATCTTTTCAAATCGTGTGGAAAGTGCCCTTTTGTGACCCATTCAGACTTGTAGTTATTGCACCATTCTATTTGTTTTTGTTTATTTATCGACCTTTTTCTGTTTATTCGTTGGTACCTACCTTACAGGTTTCCAAAGCCAGCAACACATAGCTATCAAGTATTATTTTATTCTTATTATTAACTATTTATCAATAAATATAATTAGTAACAAGTAAAATAATGCAGTACTTTATACAAAGGGGTTTGTTAAATTGCCGATCTACTTGTGATCGAGCATTATTTTTTCATCACTGTCTTTTATTAACCCCTAAGCCATTTATTTACATTGGAAATCATTTTTATTTTACTTTTATATTTTTTAATATCTTATTATATATCATCACATAAAATAAATTAAAAAAGGCAAAATAACCTTCACTACATGAGTGAAAACTTTCACGAAGTCCACCATCATTAACCTACGCCTACCACTTGCCATCTTCAACCCTTCACTTCTGACCTTATCCTTCTAGCGATCATCTATGCCCACCATCACATGATTAGGCCGCTCCTTATAAGGGCGTCTAGCCCGCATCCGACGCCGATCCAATCTCAGACGTCGTTAGCACCGGCACGTCCTCGTTTGCGTCCAAGTGGTTTATACCATTTTCAGACGTGCGTCCAACACTAATATGGGTCCTGATGTGTCGTTGTTAAGTTTTTTTATTTTTATTATTTTTTTGAAGAATCTCCTATTTGAATGTCCCTGTATGTCCCGATTGTATGTATGCGTATAGTTTCTATATGTATAGCCACATATGTAGAAGACAACATATATTTTATGGGAAAAAACCAATATGCTTTTAGCAGCATGAACTCCCCCCATGAAAATCACATGTATAAATACAAAATCTCAACCCCCCCCCCCTCACAAAATCATGGAAATATGATGTTTCTAGCAGTATACTTGTTACCCCCATATTATATATATATATATATATATATTATAAAATGTTACAAATAAACCCCTGAAAAGCTTTGAAAGTTTTGAATTAACCCCTGCACTTTTATAAAAGTTTTAGGGAAAAGTACAAATTTCGTCCATGTGAACACGTTTCATCCTTGCCGTTAAAAACGAGCTTTTTTCCGTCCCTGTGGTTTTTATTCCGTTAAAAGACTTCGTCCCTGCCGTTATGTCCCACTCACGTGCTAGTGACGTGGGGGCCTTTTCGTCAGTTTGCACCAAAAATGAAGACCCTTTTCGTCTTTTTGCTATCTTATCCTCATTTTTTCCCCTTTTCTTTTTCAATTTCATCCCTGTGTTTTAAATAAAGAAAATATGATAAAAAAAAAACACATACACGTAGTAGCTCTTAACAATCCAAGAATAATATCAGTCGAACTTTTACACATTAGGGGATCAACCCATCCAAGAAAACCACAATTCTTTGATTCCTGATAACAAAGAAACCAACTTTGATTTCCCAATTCAAAGAAAGAAACGAAAATTAGAATTAGGGTTGAGAAATACTGCATTTTGTGAACAACAATAAAAACGGCGATCTGGATTCAATGGAGTCCATGATGTTTTCACCACCAAATGCTTCCCACACAAACAATAAGCAACCATCGATTCGATTGAAGCTCAATTGATTGGATCGAATTGAGGAAATTAGATTTGGGGGAGAAATTAGGTTTATGAAATGGGTGGGTCAAAATAAAGGGTTGGGTCAAAATAAAGAGTTGGATCTATTTAAAAGTAGGCATTTACATGTTTTTTTGGTTGATTTTTGGTGCAAACTGACGAAAAGGCCCTCACGTGACTAGCACGTGGTGGGGACATAATCACAGGGACAAAAAAAATTCGTTTTTAACGGCAGGGATGAAACGTGTTTTTCTAAAAAACCATAAGGACGAAAATTGTACTTTTCCCAAAGTTTTATGTTATTTGATATAATTTGATTAAAAATATGATTTTAAAGTTATTATTCATAAAAAAAAATTATTTGTGTTAATTAATATTAATGTGATGTGTTTATTATTAATAAAAATGAAATAATAAAATAATTGATGAACAGTGGAAGAAGTTGTATGTATAAGGAGAGGCCTTAACAATAAATGAAGATGGGCAACAAATAGGGCCGATGAATGAATTTTTAAAGACAGTATTAAGATAAAGAAAAGTTAGGCCCCATATAATGAAGAAGTTAGATATTAAGATTTAAGATATCTTGTCCATGGCTTAATAGCCTAGTGGCATTTTGGTGGTGGGATAAGGCTTTGTAACCATAAGGTCATGGGTTTTTCTCATATTTAATAAGTTTCCTCTTGAATTTGTGTATTGACATTATATTGCCTAGTGGGGATATGATCGGGTGGTACCCTAGTGGCACGATAATACTCCAGTGGTCCGTCAGAGATCCAAATTTGACGTTCAAAAAAAAAAAGATTTAAGATATCTTTAGATCCAAAATGTGAAACCAATCTATCAATTCATGCAGTGATATATGTTACCGATCCAGTTTATGCCCACATATGAAGACAGTGAAGTTGAGATATGTGAATTTAATGTGGAAGCCCATATTATGTAGGTATTAAGTGAATGTATTTTACCGTATTATAATAGTAATTGTGTATTTAATGGTACATTATCTAGATACAGTGATAGAGTAAAGATTTCTAATCTGAATTTCCCGACTAATAAGTGTAAAATTAAATTATAAAATTAAATTATATCATGAGTTAAGTACTTTTTTCGTCCTTGTGGTTTTTCAATTTTGCAATTTTCATTCTCGCCGTTAACTTTTGGCTAAAATCATCCTCGTGGTTTGCATTTCGTCCCTGCCGTTATAACTTTGCCGTTCACCCCCTTACATGCAAGTCACGTGAGGGGCATTTTCGTCTTTTTATAGAGTTAAGTAAAAAATCATCCTTGTGCTTTGTTTTTTTTGCATTTTTCATCCTCTCTGTAAGCCCAAGATAACTTTTCAAACAAAACAAACAAAAATTATGGTAACAACTTAATCCAAACAAAACAAAAACCTATATATACCTACATTTGAGGATCTATTCAATTACCTTCAAATGCAAACACGTACTTATGATGTTTTCAACACCGATAATATTACCTATAATACCGGTATCCGAGGGTATTCTGGTACAACTATTTTCGGTATTTTTTGGTATTACCGTTCCGGTATTTCCGGTATTTTCATTTTTTAATTTTTTATATAATTTACAAATTATTTTTATAATACTTCAGTGTTATTTTTTTTTTTGTAATTGAACTTTAAAACTTATATTTTGTTATAAAATACCTATTTCTTATTATTTTGAGTGAATTGTAATTATACTTTGATTATTTTCGTTAAATTGTAGTAAGTTTTATAACATTTTTATAAAAATAAAAATAAATTAAATTAAATTAGCCGTATCATCCATATTAAATTAGATCCTCATATGTATTTATACATAGGTTTTTGATCTGAGTTTGTTTTGATTTTTAATTAAAATTTTGTTTGAAGGTTTGTTAAAGACAAGAATGAAAAATGCAAAAACGACAAAACATATGGACGAATTTTGCATTTAACCATAGGGGGACAAACCATGAAAATGGGTAAAAAGACATAAATGCCCCACGTGAGAGGGTTAATGGATCAAATGACAAAATGCAGACCATAAGGATGATTTTGATCAAAAGTCAACGGCGAGAATGAAAAGTGCAAAATTGAATAACCATAGGAACGAAAAAAGTACTTAACTCTCGTATCATTTTACAGTTGTTAATTACCTTTAAACTAAATAAATATATAAAATTACTATTAAAGATATAAAATTATATAAGTATTGTAAGATTATCATAATCACATATGATCGCTATATAGTTCAGCCACTTTCTAAGTGGGTGAAAAAAAAAACATAACTTTTTAATATATATATATATATATCAAGAATGGCACTCGAATGATGATAACTTGATAACTGTATAAGATGCCTAGATTGCATGCTATAGTTTTTGTAGAAAGTATAACCCGTCGTCAAGAAGATTTTACAACTGAAGTTAAATATTATCTATTTAATAATTTTATTTTAGCTCATACGATTTACGAAAATTCACTTTTCATTATATAAATCTAATTAAAAATCTAATCTAATGACTCAATCACTTTCCTCATTTTCCATTTTAATGATACCATTTTCTTCAAAAAGAATTCAACAATATACGTTGAAAATCCAATCTTCATTATGGTGTTTTATTCTGCACTCAACAAATGATTGTTTAAGTTCCTTTTCCATAATATAAAGCAATGATCGAGTTATTTTGATAATATATATGACGGTAAAGTTAAGTGGATGTCAATAATATTCCCATTATTCCTTCATTCATTCATTTTGAAATAATAGTAATAACAATGATTATATTATAAAAATGTTACAAACAACACGATGGATGGACTATCGTTTTCGTGTTTTTCTTTACAATTTGAGTTACGTCATACATACGTTATTCGTGAATACGTCTCACTACTCCAGTTGATATTAATATAAAAAAGCAAGTTTATATATTTGTTTACTTTTCTAGTATTTACTTTATTTTTTTTGTTATAACTTTAAAAATATTATATATAACACAAACCATTGTGTTGTTAACGCCCTGTACACACCGACAAGTCCACGACACAATGTAAAGAGGCAAAAGAAGATAATACCGAAAATGATAAATGCGACTTCCTTGAGTCATAGTTAAAAAGTTATTACATAAATAAAAAAATTACACCTAGAATTATAAGCCATAAACTTGATTATGTTAAATAGGCAAAATCATTGATGCGTGTAATAACCGATGTTATGATTATCAGTAATAACAACTTTGATTGTCATCGGCTGTTTAAATGAATTAATAAAATTGTGTGAATGAGTATATTTTAAATTGAAGGTGTGTTGTTTTTTGTTTGTGATTGTGAATTGTTGAAACCTTGAATATGATATACGGAGTAACAAAAACGAATTAAGGTATTACAGACTATGGGTTAGAGCATTGAATGTGGGCTCGATTATGTAGCCCATTTTTTTTGTCTACAGAGTACAGACTACAGTGTTTGTAGGCTTGGAGTTTGTCTATGAAGTAAATTTTAGTAAGAGATCCAAATTTGTACGACCTTTCTGATAGTCTAATACAACAATTCTAAATGAACTGATTTTATTACTTATCAAATGACAAACTTAGACTTCCAAAATATAAAAAAATAGAAAGTTATGGTTTTTTTCCTGAGAGGAGATTACCATTTCACATTTGGCCAGAAATCTGGATATATACGGGGGCCTATGGGGTTCACTATTTACAATTTTCAATATATGATATACAGGGTACAAGACATAAAACATCAATCAAAATCAAAACTCTGCATCATACTTGAATTACTCAAACGTACACATTACTGTTTTTTTAATAAGGCAAACAACATTACAACATATTACAATTATGACGATTCTCGATCCTCTTCAGCTCCGTTGCTCACCTTGATCTCCAAAAGCCTCTCCACCGGCTGCCTGCATATCGGACACCTATTGGTTTGAAACCTCAATACTTTTGCACATCCACTGCACATACACTGAAACCAAAAACATCTTTAACGCCTCTCACAAAAAAGTTGCATAATAAAGCATATCAAAGTTTGATCATATCCTAGCAGTTTCAAATTAATATAAAACATATGTATGATAGAGCAGATTAGTACCATGTGACGGCAAGGTAGGACTGTAGTGTCTCGAGGTTCTGATAAACAAATGACACACTCTTTACCAGGATCATTCGCATCAAGTTCTGTACCATCAACTGAATTACCAATTCCGTAAATCTCTTGTAATTCATATCTCATTTTGTTCACCCACAGGATCTGTTTCACCACCCTTACCTGAAATTCGCCTTTTTCTTTCTCAAAAATTGCCTGTGTTATTTGGGAATTAGTAGCTCCAGGAATAGTGTTCCCATCTTCCGATACAGGTGGAATTGCTTCTGCTTTAATTGCTAGAGGATGTACACCTGCTTCGCTCACTTTCAATAATTCTGGTTCATCAAACGTTGAAAAGTCAATACCAGTACCCGATTCTTGTCTGAACTTCTGGCCCAAACCTTCTTGGAAACTCACTGTAATCGGTGGAAGAACGTCTTCTTTTGTTGGAGTCATGTTGCAATCTTCCCCCTCTTTTGCAAAGAAATAAAGAGTCATGCTGCCAGAAGAATGACATAAAACATTTAGACCCTTACAAAGATACTTTCTACCAAGGTCTTAACAAAATTAATTTATCAAACACAATGATTAAAGGCAATCTGTAGATATCGTACAAAGCGTCTAGTAAGCTACGCAACCTCTAGAGATGTTTCATCAAGACGGAAGATAACAGATTTAGTGCATTTAAGCAAAACTACTAATTTGATTGCTCCTAATACATAAAGATCAAAAAATTTCCCAACTGACTCACATATTGCAACAGATTTCTATTTCGCCAACTCTTTTCAGTGAACACTATAATCTTATGCTTGCTTCAACACAAGATAAGAGTCCAAATTGGCTTTTGAAGCAACACTAGATCAGATGGCACCTAGATAACATACCATAAACAATATTTACTTTGATGATAACAACCTTTTAACTCTTTTTGAACAAGAAAAGGTTTCATCATGTATTCATGTTACTGCTAAATTGTATACCAGAAAGAGCTTAAGGTCAAACGAACCACCACCCGCATTACCAACAAAGGAAATCATATTCAAAAGTTAATTTTAGGTCAAGACACTGTCACCTTGCTTGTATAAAGTTAACTGAAAACAAAAGTTTGATATATGGCTTTTCATTCTTGTACAAATAACACATCACCCTCTTCTCATGGTCCCCTTTTATCTCTCCATGTCAACAAAGCACATAAGAAACTTATCACTAGCTCAATTGCATCTTATCCTAAATCTCCAAATCGCTCCTTCAAACCATCCACAAAACAAAGAATAATGGAATATCCACTTTTTAGGCACCACATTTCCATCAAAAAGTTCACCAAAGTCATTGCAGAATTACTCCAATCATTCAGTCAGGGTACAAACTCTTATACAAATCATAAAAAGATATCCTTAAAACATAAAAACAAACAAAAAGAAATCTCATTTGCACGGTCGCACCTACATTTTATACGCCTACAAATTTCGCTACTCAATAAATGATTAACAATATATATCCATCCACTTAAAATAAACTTCTAACAACAATAAAAGCAAAATTTGTGTTACACGTAGTAAAATCAGGTAATTAGTGACAGCGAAAGAGCTAGTGGACTTTGGTCATGTGTGATACCTACCTTATTGAGTAACAAAATTTGTATGAAATAAAAGTAACTTCTCAAAATAAATATATATACTATCAATTTTCCAAGAAATGAAATTTTAAAAAAATTCATACCCATATGATCAGTCAATTCATACACCAAAAACAAACAAGAAATATCTGGCAACATGACAAAACTCAAACTCCTATATCTATATATCCATGTATACGACTGTATCTATATTACTATATATGAAAAAAAAAAGATTATACCTGCCAGCAACAGTGGCATCAAAGGTGAAAACAACAAGAAACTTTCCAGGGTTTAATTCATCAGGTTCAATCTTTAAACTTTCCTTTTTTAGATTAACATCATTTCTAATTGTCACTGCTTTCTGATGATCAACATAAGGTGTTGGCGGTGGCATCACTGGCCCACATGGGTATCTCCCACCGACCCAAGCCTGAGCGGCTGATGGGTCCATCGGCACACGGTGGTGGTGATCGAACGGCGCCGGTAAAGGTCCGGTAGGCGGAGGTGGGTAGTAAGCTCCGGCTGGGTAATTGTAATTATTGGGGATATTAGGGTTTGGATATTGTGATGATGGGTATGGTGTAGCTGCGGCAAAAACGTAACGATTTGCGTTGATTTCTGATTGTGGAGGTGGCGGTGGTGGGTGGTTTTGATTAGTGCCACGGCGACCGGAATGTCTTCTCCGGCCGGTGGAACTGTTACTTCCGACATTGCCCATGGGGTTGTAAAGGTGGGATTTTTATTGTGGGAAAATTTGTGGGGTTTGAACAAGAATTGAAATCTTGATTTAATTTTGGAAATCTTTGATCAGGAAAATTGTATGTGATGAGAAAAACAGAGAGAGTTGGTGAGTGAATTTTGGTGAGAAAGTGTGAGAGAAAAGAGAGAGTGGGTTGGGTTGGGTTGGGTTGGGTTGGGGATGCTCATGTAAAGAAGTTCCACTCTCAAACGGAACAATATATATACATTTACAATTACAATTTAGAATAAAGTTTTGTTTGCAGTCTTAAATATAAACTATTTTTTTAGTAAGGGTGATAATTTTTTCACGGTAGATTTTTATGTGTTCAAGGAAATTTGATGTAAAATGACAAACTTGTCCTTTCATCATTTTTGTTTCTCTTTTTCTCATTTAATATTTGACTCAAAACCCTCAACCCGTTTCCTCTCTTCCGTCACATATTTTTCTGATCTTTGTGAATATTGTTTCCTCATTAGAATAATTAGAAAAGTTAGATCTAATAAATCAAATCAAATATTACGACCGACTTGTTTAGATCGTATCGCAAATACCAAAGAATTAGGAATGAGAAGATTATCGAATACTGGCCAGCAATGGAATAGCAAATTTTAGCGAGTTTCGACTCTCATCAGCTACACGTACCTTTAAATTAACTTTGGTTCACACAAAAAGGAAATTAATTGTAAACAATTTTGACACACACTAAAAGGAAACTAACTGTTAACAATTTTGAAACATTATTTGGCAGGTATATCATTTTTTTTGGAGTAAATTTGTTTAATTCTTTGCATTTTGTAATTTCTATCATCACGCGAGGATTACATTGTCCAATGATCCTACCTGATGTAAGTCTACTAAACAAGATGGTACTTTGTAAGGAAGTAGGATTTTGAATTTATATATATATATATATACGAGTATTTCTTTCAACTAGACACTGTAAACTTAATCTAAAGGTATTATTGTCCTATTCTATAAAATTTCCGTGTGTGAATCAAAAGATGTTGTGTAAAAATCACTTCCCACTAATTAATAACATAGAAAAGAAAGGGCCTTTTCATCCGGGTGCGAAGGTTTGGAACCTTATATCATAATTTATAGGAATGTTTGTTACGTGCAAATTTAAGAATTATTTTTGAAAAATGTACGTTAAATAAGCTTTTAGGGTTTTACTTAAATGTGCATAAAAAGTTGTATATCTTTATTTAAAAAACCCACCTCTAAATTTATGATAAATATATAACTAATTAATACACCTTAATGAAAGTCCTTAAGGCTTCATTTAGCAAAACCTATTATTTTTTGATGTATAAAAATACTATAAACGTTCAAGTATTTATCATCTTAAATCTCTAAGTATTTATTATCTTAAAATTTTAAGTATTACAAATCTGCGTATAAATCATGAGAGTTGGTGTCCGCACGTTGCAGCTGTTAAACGATGATGAAAATAAAAAACAGTGGGGGAGGAATTGATATGTGTGTGTGTAAATTAGAAGAAGAGAAAGAATTGATTGTATGTTATATCTTGGTAGTGTGTTTGTCTTATTATTTTTAGAGATACAGAATTATATGTAATGTGTAAATTAAGAGCAATGTGTGGATATTAAAAAAATTGCTTAGATTTTTTAAAGTCGATTTTTAATTTATATTATAAGGGGGTATAGATAGGAGTGATGTATATTAAGTTATCTTAAACTATATATGATACACGTTAAAGGTTAGATGGTGATAATGTTTGTTAAAAACCAATTTTATATAGTGATTCATGATAATCTTCCAATAATTATAAAAGAGACCCTTTAAATAACTTTTGAAAAAATATACCATTGGATGTAACACCTCAAGATTTTTTTTAAAGGTAAAATACATTAACTTATACTATAGTTTTAACATTAAAATAATTTCCTAATATTTTATTTTTAGATACGGGTTGAATTAGTTAAAATTTTAGCGGATAGTGAGTAAATACCCACAAAAAAATTGAAAAAGGGTGTGGCACTTAGAAAAAGTGTCAGCCATATTTTTTGCATGATTCATCCTCCATTTCACCTACTTACTATTTTCTTCGCCATCTTCATCCATTCCAATTTCTATTCTAGTGTTCTTTCTTAAACCCATTAATAATCAAAGAAAATATGCCTAAGGCATGATAATATTAACATTCCATCAATTGTTCTAGCAAGAAATTCTTGGATGGGGTATGGTATGTCGAAAATTGGAGGAATGGAAGAACCAAGTTTGTTGTTGCATGTTTTCTATCTAGTTGAATCTCTCATAAATTGAAGGTATTTTACTCATTTCAAATTAATTTGTTATTTGGTTTTAGGGTTCTTGAATGAAATTTGGGTTTTGATGGAAATGGGTATTTTACTTAGAACCCTAATGTCTTGGTCAATTGAGAACCATTAAATATTGTTGTTGTTTTCCACTTTCTTTATGAGGGATTATTTTGATAATAATTTGGAATGTGGATTTTTGGTAAGAAATGTTTTTGACATGTTACTCAAGTGTTTATAAATTTGAATAGGGAATTGGTAATTTTGTTGTGGCCATGTTAGGTTGAAGTAAGAATGGTATGAAAATGGTGATTTTTAGTATTAAAATTAGTTATGACCAAAATGAGAATGTGGTAACTTTGAAATATGAGATGAAATGGCCACATTGTGGTGGTAAAATAAGATTTTTAGTAAAATGATAAATAGTTGAGATGACGATTTTGAAAGATAGAATTTTGTTAATTGAGATTTGAAAATGAGCCAACTCAAGAGAATGACTTTTGGATATGGGTAAGAATGTTAGTGAATCCATAGTATGGCTAAGTGAGTTAGCCATGATTTGTGAATAAAGTTTTATATGTATATTGTGTTGATTTGCTAGGTTGAAAGCTTTGCTAGTTGTTGTGGCTATTTTGATTGTTGATTGTCGCGAAGGATGTGAGTACTCTTGCATTCGATTTTATGTATGTTGGGTCGATTACCATATGATGGTGGATTCTGTGTGTGGTAATCGATTCGGCGCTAGGGCCTAATTTGAGGTCGGGAACTAAGAATCCAATAGTTGAATTGAGATGAGGCCTAAGAACCTATTGTTGAATTGAGATAAGGCCTAAGAACCTCTTGAGTATACTATTAGCGTATATGGATCCATATATGTGTTGTTGGCGCAAAGGTGAGTATGCAAGTGATGGTATGATGATGTCATTGGCTACATGTGATAGTCCTTTGTGTGCTTTTGCACTCATTTGTTTGTATAAGCGTATACAAGATTATTTACTAAGCTTTGCTTACTTTTTAGTTGTTTATCCTTTTTATAGGTTGTCCCGAAAATGGAAACAATGTTTAGTGCTTTGAAGATTTTTGATGAATTGAAATGTGGAATGTTGCCCTTTGTGGTAAATGGTTTATGACTAGAATCCATAGTAGCCTTTGAACTTTTGGCTTTTGATATAGTTTAGGTTATTTTGATATGATTATGGTTATGTCAAGTAGATGACTTTTGATGTCTTGAAAATATTTAAATTGTGTAATGTTGTAGACTCAAGTCGTCCATTGTGTCACTTTTGGTAAATGTGGACAATTGACCCGTTTAGTCATGTGATTGTAATTTGAGATGATTAATGACATGGAAGTGGTTCTTATGTTATAATGTATGTTTTTAGCCAATTTGATATTTGGTTTAAAGTTTTGAGTAAGAAAAAGGTCTAAAGTATTTTAGTGTCAAAATGTGTCTTTTAGTCCATTTTGATGGTTAATGTTTTGAAATGGGTCAAGCCTTGATGTAAGCTAGTATTTTTGTTTGAAAGTAGACTTTATTGGCTTCAAATCAGTATAAGACATGTCTAACTTTTTCAAAGGAAAGGTCATGAAAAATTATCTTGTAAAAAAGGTTTATGTGCAGAATATGCGGATGCTGTGTATCATCCGCAGATTTTGCTAAGCATCCGCCAGAGCATTCGCCGCTCGCTGTCTTTGACCTCACTCCCGAGCCTTCGTTTGAACTTCTCGAGTCCTGAAACTTGTAAGTTTATCTTATTTTATCATTATAAGAATGTTCCAATTGCCATTTCTTGAATTGGTGTATTTTGATTTTTGAAGAAAATTGGCAAATTTTTTTCAAGTGTTGAAAATGGTTAAATTATAGTCAACTATAAATACAAATATATATAAATGGTAAGTCGAGTCGGGACTTTTAATTGGATGAGAAATAACTTTGGATTGTAGCCTTTGGATGAGTTGTTTAAATCATTTTCCTTTTTTAACTTTATTAAATATTACTAAATTACTAGATGACATTTTACTTCCTATAAATAATAAAAGCAATCATCTATACTACTATATAAAGCAAATTGCCTTTTCCTTTTAAGTAATTAAGAACCTGAAATGACCATATTACCTTTTTTATTTATTCACTAATTTAAACATCTTTACCTATATACCTATAATACCCTTAATAAAATAAACTACAACATAGATTCTCCAATCCTTAAATAACCATATTAACCCTTACCGCCGCACATCATCGTCACAATTGTCGTAACCACACCTTTGTCGTTACCACCATCGCCGCTGCATCGCGCGGGCACCCCGTCTCGTTATGTAAAAGTGCAAACAATTTTTCTCATTTTTCCTCCGACTCATTGTTTTACCTTTTGGTACTACGAGGCAATTCGATTTTGATTTGGTTCACACGTTTTTTCATGTTGTTTTTGTTTTGAAATTTTTAGACAATGTTTAATTAATATTAAAATGGCTCTGTTTGTATATGTCAAAACGTTGGTGCTAACATAATGATGATGCATTATATAGGGACATAATAAGATGCTTAAAATGATTAAAAAAAAGTTATAAGTTTGATCATATGGTATCAAAATAAACAGACTTCTGAATATATTTGCTTTTAATATATTACAACTAATTCATATAAAAGAGATTGTGTAGTTATATTAGAAATTAAGGGGTAATATACTGTAACTAAATTAATATTTAAATTGTAATTAATTTAGATAAGTATATAATAGTTAATGATATGGTCATGGATCTAAATCTTATTTCCTAAAAGAAAAAAATAATAGTTATTGGTCTTTTATATAACATCAAACATATTAAGGGAATAAGGGGTAGGGATGTGCATGGTCCGGATTGTATGATTTTAACTAAGAATTTAAACCAAACCAATAATAACGGTTTAATGTTTTTTTAGCCAAACCGTCCATACTAGTGTCTTAAACCAAAACCAATTAAACCGGTTTGGTTTGGCCGGTTTAGCTTTTATAAATATATAAATATAATCATGTGCTTATATTTAACATACTAAGATATAGTGAAATTATATTCTTCATATGTCACAACTATTAAGTATTTGATATGTATGATTGTAAGATATAAAACAATACAATGATATAATTAATACGATGACATAATTAATTGAATAGAAATATAAACTTATGTTTATAACTGTATATTTTAATCTAATGGTCCGGTTTGGTTTAAAAGGTTGATTCAATCTTTAAAACTGCAAACCAATCCGTAAAAATGGTTTATGGGGAGAAAAAACTATCGGTTTAAAATTTTGATTTCAAACCGACCAAACCGTACAATTGGTTTGGTTCAACTGGTTTTATTGGTTTCGATCAAACCATGCACATTCCTAATGAGGGATATATTATATATTTAAAGTCTTATGTAATATTAGTTAGAACAACATGTTAGTTAGTTATTGGTTCGAACCCTTATGTAATATTATAGATAAAGTGACAGATGTTTTTCGATAATTTTGTTTAATTTGTATTTAATATTAAGCCCTAGTTATGCCAAAATATAACAAACATATGTTACGAACCATATACAGTAAAACAATTTTTAAATAAATATATCATCATTTATTAGTTGGTAATATTTATGTTTAACTTTATG